>NW_016107506.1:1487100-1509723 GCF_001604975.1 Cebus imitator
AAAAAAAAAAAAAAAAAAAAAAGATATAAGACTCCTGGCAGCATGTAACAAGCCATTCGCTAGCCATGGGCATTAAAGCAATATGCTAAACGTTTTAAGGTAATCTGCACATTGTGTGTAATATTAATAACGGTTTTGTGGGGGATACAGATCAACTTAGACAATAGGTAGGAAAGGTAGCCCAGTGCTTGCAACAAAATCTTTATTCAGTAAATTTAATTCAGCCAGTTCAGCTAATATTAATATGTGAAAGGGTGTTTCCTCTAGTGCTGAGTCTATGATGGACTATATTGTTTGCTGGGAGCAACAGCGAGGAAAACTGAGCTGGCCTCACAAGCAGAACACTTCTCGGGGTGTTCTAAAGTAGTAAACAGTGTGTGTATATCATACACCAGTTAAACTAGTCTCTACTAAAATAAGAAAAAAAAAATTAGCCAGGCTTGGTGGCACACACCTGTAATCCCAGCTACTCAAGAGGCTGAGGCAGAAGAATTGCTTGAACCTGGGAGGCAGAGGTTGCAGTGAGCCGAGATTGTGCCACTGCAAGCCAGCCTGGTGACAGAGGGAGACTCCATCTCAAAAAAAAAAAAAAGTCTACTGCTTATATGAGGCAAATAAATGTTAGCTACTGTGTATCTAAACGATAATAAAAGGGCAAAGAAGATATGGAATAGCCCACATCGATGGGATCAATTTCAAAATGACACTGAATGACTCTTTGCCTCTTATCCCCAGAGATTGAGACTAAGCCACTAGAACTTGGCAATAGAATGGCTTCTATCTTGGGTACATCCTGAGATGCCCTCTATTCTCTGATTTGCCTGTGGGGTAAATATACATTCTAAATAGAAGTAAGTGATGGTTTTATTAAGTTGTCCCCCGCCACACCTACAACTTCAGAGGTAGTAACTTTTTTCTTCTATGTGGATAAAAGTCTTCAGAGCCAAAGGTATTTGTGGGTGCTAATCTGCCTTTATGGGTCAAAGAACATTCTTTCATGGAAAATATCTATTGCTTGAACAACACTTCAGCTATTTTGGAAGTCCATTATTATAATACACAGCCTTATAAAAGGCCTTCCTGCTTTGTTTTTTCCCAGTTTGAGCACAAAGTGTGCTAAAGCAAAGTATCTTTAAGGACCCCCTTTCACTATGTCATTTATTGAATAAAAAACATTATTTGAAACAGGTTATAAAAGCAACAATTACCCTATACTGTATAATAATAATACCCTATAATTCCCACCAAGCCTTTCCTCCTGAAAGCATAGTTATTGTCAGTGTACTTATGGGTAAGGGCAGCAGACAAAGTTTGGAAAAAAGAGTAGGCAGAAGGGGAGGCAGCATTGATTAGAATGAGTGTGGGGTTGTGAGACCACCTTCAAGGAATCTGAATTTTCCTCAAGGGCTAGTGCCTGGTCCAAAACCAAGGGAGGTCAGAAATCAAGTCAGCCCAAAGGTGCTGACTGTAGCTGTCTGGCAGAGCAGCAATGCACAATTGCAATAGAAATCCTCAGTTAGCATTTGGAAAAATACTTAGAACTTCAGACTTTGGAAAATGCCAAATCATTAGCCCTTAGGTTCTGGTCCTTGCCCTGATCTGCTTGTTTTTTGAGGTTATCTTAGGATCTGGATTCACTATGGCTGACTCAGCCTAGTTCATCTTGTTAGTAATACTTAATCCCTGGACAGAAATAAATGAGAGAGGCTGGACGCGGTGGCTCACGCCTGTAATCCCAACACTTTTAGAGGTCAAGGAAGGTGAATCACTTGAGGTCAAGGATTCAAGAGCAGCCTGACCAACATGGTTAAACTCCATCTCTACTAAAAATACAAATAAATAAATAACTGAAATGAATGAGAGAGAAAACGGATGTGTTGAATGGGAGGAGAATTAGAGAAGGATGCTGGGGAAAGAAGAGGTCTAGACACACACACATACACACACACACACACACACACACACACACACACACGAGAAAGAGAAATATGATGAAACAGTTTCATCATTACCAATTTTAACTCTGTTCATTTATCACAAAACAACATTAAACAATAACCAGGAAACAATAACCAGGAAGGCTCCCCATGCCTTCCTGCTACAGCGGTGACAATATTGTTATAGTATATTTCCTGATGTATCTGTGATTAGTGGCCTTTTTCATTAAGGTTTTCCCATTCAGCGTGACTTGGAATGCAAATATGCTTTTCACCCTGAAGATTGTGGGGGAAAATATTGTAGAGATGCCTGAAAAGTAGAGCAAATGTTCCAGCAGCTATGGAACCAAGAACTCCTGATTTAACAAATAACTCTGCTTTACAAAGAGCCACAGGTGACCTTGCCACTCTCCTGACCCCCCTACTGAAAGTTCTTTTTCTCTGTGTCCCAGCTAAGTTGGTTTCTTTTTACCCTCTTGGTGGTCTCTTTCGGAGTTAACTACTTCCATTGTAAGTGATGAAATGTATAAGGCTCCACTTCAGATGATGGCATTGCTATGAGCATGGTCTTTCCCTTTACTGTAACTCAGAGTTAACACTTTTGATTCTTGGGGCTTTTAAAATACATATATGTTTTTATTACATGTATATATGTTTTTAGAGATGGGGTCTCACTATGTTACCCAGGTTGGTCTCAAACTCCTGAATGGAAGCGATCCTTCCATCTCAGCCTGCCAAAGTGCCAAGATTGCAGGCATGAGCCACAATGCTCAGCCTGTTTCTTGCTTTTTATATTCCAGTCTCATAAGTAGTTTCCACTGTAGAAGTTAGCAGATGACAGTCTTATTCTTTCTAGTAGTGGCTTACAATCAGACCTAGCTTCTCCAGGAACACTATAAGATGGACCTAGTTTAAATATGTATTACACTAAAAGACATTCTTTCAAATAAGTTTAAATGCATTTAATTTTTAGACAACCTACATGACATGGTTTTCTTTTTTTTTTTTTTTTTTTTTTTATGGGGTTTTTTTTTTTTTTTTTTTTTTTTTTTTTTGAGATGGTGTTTTGCTTTTGTTTGTCAGGCTGGAGTACAATGGTGTGATCTCGGCTCGCTGCAAGCTCTGCCTCCCAGGTTCAGGCAATTCTCCTGCCTCAGCCTCCTGAGTAGCTGGGATTACAGGCACGTGCCACCATGCTCAGCTAATTTTTTGTATTTTTAGTAGAGACGGGGTTTCACCATGTTGACCAGGATGGTCTCGATCTCTTGACCTTGTGATCCACCCGCCTCGGCCTCCCAAAGTGCTGGGATTACAGGCTTGAGCCACCGCGCCCGGCCCCATGACATGGTTTTCTTAAAGACAATGTCTCCACTCCAAATAAATTATAGTCAAAGTAAATGAAGAGCTCAAGATGATATCAATCCCATTTGTGTGAAGTCCTGGTGTTATGTGGATGACAAGCAGAAGCCAGTTATGACAACAGGTGATAGATCCAAAGTAACTGCCAAATTTGTTAACATTTTTCCATTTCTAGGCCATCCTTAAAGAAAATCACTGGGCATGGTGACTCACGCCTATAATCCCAGCACTCTGGGAGGCCAAGGCAGACAGATTGCTTGATCTCAGGAGTTTGAGACCAGCCTGGGCAACACAGGAAAACCTCACCTCTACAAAAAATACAAAAATTAGTCAGGCTTGGTGGCTTGTGCTTATAGTCCCAGCTACTTGGGAGGCTGAGGCAGGAGGATCGCTTGAGCCTGGGAGGTAGAGGTTGCAGTGAGCTGAGATTGTGCCACTGCACTCCAGCCTGGGTGGCAGAAAGAGAGACCCTGTCCCAAACAAACAAACAAACAAAAACATGAATAAATAAAAATAAAATAACAATTGAGTCAAAAAGTTTTGAAAAGTATTTGAAAAACGAAAGAAAATAATATATGGGGTCATTCTGCTACCAGTGGCAAATCCGAACATGTTTGCAGCAACCTCAATTCTTGCCTCCTCGGAAGGAAGAATGCAATCTTTCTTGAGTTAGGAGGCCGAAGCAAGAGTTAGAGCAGGAGTGAAAATTTATGAAAAAGCTTTAGAGCAGGAATGAAAGGAAGTAAACTACACTTGGAAGAGGGCTAAGCAGGTAACTTGAGAGATCAGGCGCAGCGTTTGACCTTTGACTTGGGGTTTTATACGTTAGCATGCTTTCGGGATCTTACATCCCTTCTCCCTGGCTTCTTCCCTTGGGGTGGGCCGTCCGCATGCGCAGTGGCCTGCTAGCCTTGGGAGGGGAGCATGTGTTTACTAGAGTTGTACGCATGCTCATTTGAGGCATTCTTCCGTTACCAACCAAATGTTCCTAGGTGGTCATACAGCAGTTAAACTCTGCCATTCTGCCTCTTAATGTGCAAACTTGAGCCCACTCACTCAATTTCTGAGACCTTATTGGGAAACTCTTTATCACCAGTTTCAGGTTTTTTTCTGTCTATTGGGAGACTGCCTTTCCCTGGAGCTGGCTGCGACCAATTACTATTATTATTTGAGACGGAGTCCCCCTCTGTCATCCAGGTTGGAGTGCACTAGCATGATCTAGGCTCACTGCAACCTCTGCCTCCTGGGTTCAAGCAATTCTTTTGCCTCAGCCTCTGGAGTAGCTAGGAACACAGGCGTGTGCCACCATGTCCGGCCAAGTTTTTTGTATTTTTAGTGAGACAGGGTTTCATCGTGTTGGCCAGGCTGGTCTCAAACTCCCTTCCTTAGGTGGTCCATCCGATTCGGCCTCCCAAAGTGCTGCTGGGATTACAGGTGTGAACCATCATGTCCGGCAGTGACAAATTATTATTTTAGAGAGACAGTTAACAACCGCCTGACCATCACCTGATGGTTCTCTGACATTTCTGGTAGGGGTTGGGGGAGCCTCTCCTTCCCTGCTCATGCCTAACTAGCTACCTACTATAACAACACCAGCCTTACGGTAGAGCAACCATGCCATCTGGATTCATGTTTTCACTAATAAAAACTGGTATATATATATTTAAATTGCAAAGGGTGTGCTTGATTTGTTCTGCAGCCTGTCATAACAGGTTTTACTCTTTCTGGTCTCTGTTCTTCAAGTTTGCCTTTGATTGATTGCAGGTAATCTTGGATGTACTTCTTATATGCTCCTTTTGTAAAACTGCTTTCTTTCAAGTGATGGTTCATGACAACCTTAACACCAGTGATTACTGTGGTTTCCCTACGGTTGCCCTTTGGGCCTTCAGCTGAGGCATTTTCACTAATGAGAGAGTCGCCAATGCTACTCTCTGTCCTAGTGGCCATCTTCTCCTCCTCCTCCAGGCACAGCCGGGCTAGCTTAGCAGGAGCCCGGAGCTTGAGCAGTGCAGCGCTGGGGTCTCACTGTGTTGCCCAGGTTGTACTCAAACTCATGGGCTCAAGTGATACTTCCACCTCAACCTCCAGAGGAGCTGGAACTATAGGCATGTGCCATGTGCCATTGCAGGTACCTTTGCCTTCCTACTTTGTATCTGAATAAACAACAAAACTGAATCTTCCATGAGCAATTCACATAATTATTGAAATAATAAAGTTTTATATTTGTTTTAAAAAGTTGCCTGTATAGTTTGCATACATGGTCCCCAAATGCCAATGTAGAATGATGCATAAGCTCCCCTCTCTCTTTCGTAGTATGTAAATGGTGTAGTATCAAGCTTCAAGTCTAACTTACCACGCTTTGCCCATTGTCTAGGCCAGTCCCTGGCACACAGTGCACCCTCAAAATGTATTTGTTGAATAAATGCATGGGTTTGGAATTTCAGTAGGAGCTGAATTTATCTTAGAAGTGTATTCAATTATTTATGTGATACCCCATATTTTGTTACCTCACTGTTGATTATTTTATGACCTTTGTTCAAAGTGATTGCTGATCAGATGGTAAAGAAAATCAGTACAGAGGACCAGTTGTGGTGGCTCATGCCTGTAATCCCAACACTTTGGGAGGCCGAGGCGGGCAGATCACTTGAGGTCAGAAGCTTGAGACCAGCCTGTTCACCAATATGGTGAAACCCCATCTCTACTAAAAATACAAAAATTAGCCACGTATGGTGGCACATGCTTGTAATTCCAGCTACTTGGGAGGCTGAGGCAGGAGGTTTGCTTGAACTCAGGAGGCAGAGGTTGCAGTGAGCCGAGATTGCACCACTGCACTCAAGCCTGGGCGACAGAGTGAGACCCCATCTTAAAAAAAAAAAAAGAAGAAAAAAAGAAAATCAGTTCAGAAGATGGGAATGTGATAAACCTCATTTATTTAAAAATCTTCAGATGCTTTTTAGAATATGATTCTCCAGATTTGCTGGTGATAGTTTTTCAGTTTGCTTCATCTTCAGCCCTCTTCTGATATTTGAGCTGGATGTTTACTCCTTCCTACATGAATTGGCTTTTCCTCTGACTTCGTTTGACACTGATCTTCCCTGGTTCTCTTTCATGTTGTTCCCTCTGAGTCCCTCACTGATTCTTCCTATTTTTAAAGTGTAGCCAGTCACTGAACACCTTTTGTTCTTGTTTTGCTATTCTTGTCAGAGAGCGTGTCTTTTCCAGACTTCAACTGCTGTCCATATCTCTGGCCCTGGCTTCAATCTTTCATCTTCAAATACTGCTTGAAATCTTCCAATTGGGGGTTATGCCTATCTCAGACTGATTGTGTTCATAACTGAGCTTATTGCTTTGGAACCAGCAATCTTCTTGGAACTTCTGTATTTTTGACAGTGGTCCCTTGATTCATTCACCCAGACTCAAAAAGAGTGATCTTTAAAATACATTTCCTTCATTTTATTTTGAAGATTATCAGTGAAATCTCTGACCACTGAATGGATAACATGGAAGCTAATATACTGTCATTCTAGAGGTGCTATGTGCCTTAAATTCTCCCCTGTGCTCGGAAGAAGTTTGTGAGACAGTCACGTCAGGCCTGATACTTTTCCATTAATTGCCAGAGGAAATAGTGTACGCGAGCTATGTGGCAATCATACCACTGAACTACGTAAGGTAATCACAACTGTGGAAAAGGGCAAGAATTAAAACACTCGCTGTACAGATCAAGATGTTGCTTATCTTTCCATAGCTTTAGGATATTTGAAGAATGTGCTCATAGAAAATGAGACCCAAGTTAACTGCAAATCAGTTCTGAAAAGCATTCCCATTATAATAGTAAAGAATCATACTAAAACACTGTAACAAAACCAATGACTCAAAACTTAAGCTGTCTGACACTCAGCAATGATACAATTGGAGTAGCCTGACCTATAAACGGTACCCTCACTTAGAGGTTGTGGGTCCTATGAGACATTGATTTACCAAGGTAGTGTCAGGATTAGTGGACATACTTCAATCTACTTGTTGGATGAATTAGGTTCAAAAATTGAAGAAAGGAAAAAACCTCTTCTATAAGGAAGTAGATGATGGAAAGGCCAGATTCAAAACATTGGCGGAACTCCAAGTTGTAAGACTTCATGGAATAGTACAAGAGCATGGTAATTAATTTGCAGGAAAAAATAAGTCACCAACACGCAGGCTATTTCAAACAATAAAAATAGAAACAGGATCAAAAGAAAAGTAAACTTGCTGAGTAATTCTAACAAAGCAAGTAACTGTAGCCAGGAAATATGGAACATTTTAAATAGGTGAGACTAGCTCTAGAATATTAGAATAATATTTCAAGGTCAAAGTTAACTTGTTAGTTTTTAATCATATATTTTGAACATTTTGGAGTTTACTAAAAAAATTCAGAGTTAAACCCTATAGGAAATGACTGAAAAGCTCCTGAAGTGGAAAGAAGAGGAGGAGAAAATTTTGAAATTGGTAAAAATTTAGTGACTTGAACATAGGAAAATGTGATTTGGTTAGAATGTCTTGGAGCTTAGTCTCTGAACATATAAAGAATGTGCAAAGCATTATTTTCCAAATAGAACAAAGCAAGACTAACTAGGAAAAGGATAATTCTCATGTAGAAATCAAATAAATGCTTTAAAACCAAATACTACTAATAAGAAAGTATTATGAATTCATCCAGATAAAGGAATATAGGTCCAAAAAGCCCACTAAAGACCCTCAAATGTCTTTACTCATAATACTTAGTATATAGTCCAATTAAAGTTTCAGGGCAGAGTACCTTCCTGGAGAGAGGCTTCCTAGCTTATATTTGGAAAGGTTAAAAAGATGATTTGACTGCTCACGCTTGTATTCCCAGCACTTTGGGAGGCTGAGGCAGGTGGATCACCTGAGGCCAGCCTGACCAACATAGAGAAACCCCGTCTCTACTAAAAATACAAAATTAGATGAGTGTGGTGGCACACGCCTGTAATCCCAGCTACTCGAGAGGCTGAGGCAGGAGAATCGTTTGAACCCGGGAGGTGGAGGTTGCCATGAGCCAGATTGCACCATTTCATTCCAACCTGGGCAACAAGAGTGAAATTCTGTCTCAAAAAAAAAAAAAAAAAGAAAGAAAGAAAAAAAGATGGTTTGACTGAAATTGTGTCATCTATTGAAGGGAAACCAAGAGGCTTTGTCAGGAGGGTAAGCTGATACTGCAGAGAAAGTTTCTGAATTTGTTCCAGAAGAATGTGATCCTATGCAATTAGTCCAAGGGATTAAAAACAAGTTTCCTAATACACTTTAAAAAACCTTTTATTATTAAAAAAGGATGCAGTAAACCACACAAAACAAATGTATAACGTAGTAAACCATTACAAGGTACTCTTGTAATCATTACCCATATCAAGGAATGAACACAGCCATCTGCCCTAGAAGTCCTTCATGTGCCTATCCCAATCATACTCTGTCCTTTTTCCCATTATTACCTAAATGTCCATCATGTAGACTCAATAATTTAGTCTCAATAATAGAATTTTGAAAGTCAATATCCCCATCTTTCCAAAAGGTCAGGAAGTGGTGACAACCCTAGTGCCCTAATACCTTCCTTTGCTTCTACCCCAGACTTCTTTTAAGTTAAGTAAGGCTCTAGTCTCTGGACATCCATCTTGAAACAGGCAGTCTTTCAACAATACTTTCTGCTGAGACATTGTGTGGTTAGATCTGGAAAGGAAGGCATGGACTTTCTATAAAATATATTCTATTGGTCGACAAGGAGGATCGCATGTGAGAGCTCTTCTCAGTGGAAGCCTTACTGAAGAAATACTACAAGGTGGCTTGATATACAAGACCGCATACCTGAATTAACTGTGTGTAAAATATGTTACAATCCTGACAGGACCCAGCTTGATAGCATCCCACTGGTCAAATATGAGACAATCTAAGCATCAAAATACATGAAGATGGTGGTAAATTACAGTCCATTGAATAAAATCTGTGAGTCCAGGCTGGGTGTGGAGGCTCATGCCTGTAATCCTAGCACTTTGGGAGGCTAAGGCAGGTAGATCTGTTGAGTCCAGGAGTTTGAGACCAGCATGAGCAATGTGGCAAAACCTCATCTCAACAAAAAACACAAAAATTAGCTGGGCATGGTGGTGGATGCCTGTTGTCGCAGCTACTAGGGAGGCTGAGGTGGGAAGATCACTTGAGCCTGGGAGGTTGAGGGTGTGGTGAGCTGTGAGTATGCTATTGCACTCAGAACGAGACCTTGTCTCAAAAAAAAGAAAAAAAAATAGTCTGTGAATCCATACCAATAATATCAATATAGATGAATGGAAGGAAGGGAAAGCTATTCTTTATGGTAATACAAATATATACTCTATTTCTATGCTAATGTATGTAATAATTATAGAAGGCATGATGTAGTTATAAAATCATGAAAGGATGCTGCAACAATGGGTGAAGCTTGATGTTGAGCAGTGTGCATACACAGCATCTCCCTACATGTTACTTAAATTTACAAAGGAGAGAACAGTAAATTCACAAGGCAGCTACCACCTTCACCAAATAAAGCTAATTTCATCAACGTGAGGACAGACCTACACTATGCATCCTTTCTTCCCTTCCCTTATTATTGTATACTGAGAAGGATGCTGTATCACTTGACAAAGATACAGTTATGTTTGACCAAACTTTAATCAGGCTTCTGAATCTTCCGTTAGGTCCATCTGTGTGTTTTCTTGTAAAATCCAGTCTCCTTGTCCAGAATCAATGATCTGGTAAATTTCAATTCCCTGATGCTATCTGAGAGGCCTGATGGTTTATTTCCTGGGAAAGGAACTCAGATAAGACAAATGTAACTTTTTCAAGTTTAAGACTAGGAGGGTCAATTTCTATGTTTATTCAGAAGAAACCATAAACATTAGTTGTGTGGGACAATTGGACCAGTTTCATAAACAGTGCTACAATATCTGCAAAATTTATCTCCTGCAGAGTCTGAGATATCATCCAAATTCATAGTTCTTTGAGTTTCTTGTTATAGAATAATTTACAGTTTGGAAGCTACATTCTCCCTAATATTAAAAATAGGGATTATGAAAATCTTTAATTTTAGTTGAGTACAAGACTTTTATCAGTATTGATATAAATATCCAAAGCCTTTATTATCATTCTTTATATTAGTTTCTAATTTCCTTCTTAACAAGAAGAGCCAAGACCCTTAATTTGGGGAAATGTTTATTATATAATATTTAAGTAGATGATAGGTCACTTGTTAGTGTTGTAGAAGGATTTTATATATCAAGCAAGAACACAGGGGAGCGGTGATTCTGATTGCTAAGATTACATTTTAAATATTTTCAGTTAGAAATACTTCCTGAAAACAGTACCTATAATTTAGAGTTTTGAAGTCTGGAACTCATACCTTCCCTGTCCCTGGATCCTGCTGCCTTCAATTTTGTGCTAAAGAACAGTGATTTTCCAGGTCAACAATTCTGATCCTCTAGTTGTTACATAATAAACCATTAGCCTCTGAATGTTCTGGTCCACAATGACCACTGATATATTTTGCAACTTTGATCAAAGAAGTAGAAACAAAACTTTTTTTTTGAGAGGGAATCTCACTTTGTTGCCTAGGCTGTAGCGCAGTGGTACAGTATCAGCTCACTGCAACCTCTGCCTCCCAGTTCAAGTGATTTTCCTGCCTCAGCCTCCTGAGTAGCTGGGAGCACAGGCGAGCACCAACATGCCTGGAAAATTTTTGTATTTTTATTAGAGATGGGGTTTTGCCATGTTGGCTAGGCTGGTCTTGAACTTCTGACCCCAAGTGATCTGTCCACCTTGGCCTTCTAAAGTGCTGGGATTACAGGCATGAGCCACCATGCCTGGCCCAAAACACTTTTAAAATTTATTAAAATCTTGTTAATGGAAGAGGAAATGGATGCTCTAACAGTTACAAAGAGATTACCAGTCAAAAATCTGAAAAAAGAGTAATACGTTTATTGTTTAAACTTTTTATTATTTTTTTGAGATGGAATCTCATTCTGTTGCCCAGGCTGGAATGCAATGGTGTGATCTTGGCTCACTGCATCCTCTGCTTCCCAGGTTCAAGTGATTTTCGTGCCTCTGCCTCCCAAGCAACTACAGCCACCACACCAAGTTAATTTTTGTATTTGTAGTAGAGACGGGGTTTCACCATGTTGGCCAGGCTGGTCTCGAATTCTTGACCTCAGGTGATCTGCCTGCCTCGGCCTCCCTATGTGCTGGGATTACAAGTGTGAACCACTGTGCCCAGCTGAGTAATAAGTTTAGATGAGAGGAGGAGAGTGCAAAACACTTTATTTGACAATTGTTTTGAATGTAAAGTTTAAAATGTCAAAACAATTAGAATTTTATAAGAAGCCAAATATCTAAAAATCTGAAGAACACTACATTTAACCAGTATATTGGACATCAAAGGGCAATAATATGTTTTTGGCTGGGTGTGGTGGCTCACTTCTGTAATTCCAATACTTTGGGAGGCCAAGGCGGGAGGTCAGGAGTTCAAGACCAACCTGCCCAGCGTGGTAAAACCCAATCACTATTGAAAATACAAAAATTAACTGGGCTTGGTGGCTGGCACCTGTAATCCCAGCTACTTGGGAGGCTGAGGCAGGTGAATCACTCAAATCCGGGAGGTGGAGGCTGCAGTAAGCCAAGATCACACCATTGTACTGCAGCCTGGTTGACAGAGCAAGACTCTATCTCAAAAAAAAAAAACAAAAAAACTGTTTTCCAAAGAGAGAAAGGCCTGTGGGCTTTTGTTAGAAAAGATCAGCTCCACCTTTAAGTTAATTATTAGTAACATCTCTAATTTTTTGCTTTCTCATTAAAAAAACCAAAAAAAACCCCCCAAAAAACCAGTGGTATACAGTCAACCTCTTAAGACTGGTGAGAATTAAATGAGATAGTATGAAGGCATATAAAAAGAATTTACATTCCTTTTCCTTTGAATCCCAATCTATCCTATTAAAAAAACTTACTGGCATTAATGTTAAAACTAGTCATTGGCATGTCATTATATTGAGGCATTATATATCAGCTCAAAGCCACCAAAGCTGAAAATCAATGATTATGTCTTCTAATTTATGTATCTCTCTATTCCTTTTACTAACTACAGATTATATGGGTTATAAAATCTTATTAAAAAATCTTAAAAATCTTATAGAAGAGATGAAAACATTGATTGCCTCTTTCTTAATGTTAACTAGGAGTTATGCTTTTTTTTCCTACTGCCCGAGTTACCTGACACTGGTTGATCTCATGTGAAAATTGATTTTTATTTCCCCTGCCAGGAGAGCTCATGTGGTTTGGATTCTAACTTCAACTGGATCAGGAATAAACTGCCCAAGCCACATGGACCTCCCCTACTTCATGAGGATCTTCTCTCAACAGGGCTCTTCTAAGACCGTGGGCTTGGATTGGGGTGTATTTTGGGGGTAGCACTGAGGGAAATTGGTTAAAAGCTCATTCTGAATAAGCTCCATGCCATAGGATTCTGAAAAGCTCCACGTTTCATTGGGCCTTCAAGGGGATTTGTGAGCGCAGTATCTAGGGCCCAGCTAAGCTTACCAGGAAGGCAGCCTAGAAAACTCACTGACTTTTGGTATGTGAGAGCACAAAAACTCACCAGAGCCTCCCTCCCAAAGATGCTAGGATGTGGACCAGCCTTTCCCCAGGTGTGAAGTCGGAAAGTGAGAAGCATCTTTGACTTGCTCCTGTCCCTCCATCCCCACATATCCTTGTCTTGCCAAGACCCATCCATTCAACGTCCTAGGAATTATCCTGTTCTCCTCCTGGTGCCACTGTTCCAGTCAGATATTCATCGTTTCCTATCTAAAATATTGCAACAGCCTCCTAACTGGTCCTCCTTCCTCAACTGTACCTAACACTCTCCTCCCCACCCCCTACTATCCATTCTTTTTTTTTTTTTTTTAGGGAGTCTTGCTCTGTCGCCCAGGCTGGAGTGCCGTGGCACAATCTCGGCTCACTGCAACCTCTACCTCCTGGGTTCAAGTGATTCTTCTGCCTCAGCCTCCTGAGTAGCTGGGACTATAGGAGCACGCTACAATGCCCAGCTAATTTTACTATTTTTAGTAGAGACGGGGTTTCACCATATTGGCCAGGCTGACCTTGTGATCTGCCCACCTTGACCTCCCAAAGCCTCTATTTGTTCTTTGTAAAAGTTTCCCAGAGGGCTATTTAAAAAAAAATTAAAATATGGCTGGGCACGCTGGCTCATCCCTGCAATCCCAACACTTTGGGAGGCTGAGGCCGACGGATCGCCTAAGGTCGGGAGTTTGAGACCAGCTTGACTAACATGGTGAAACCCCATCTCTACTAAAAGTACAAAATTAGCCAGGTGTGGTGGCGCATGCCTGTAATTCCAGCTACCCAGGAGGCTGAGGCAGGAGAATCACTTGAACCTGGGAGGAGGAGGCTGCAGTGAGCCAAGATCATGCCATTGCACTCCAGCCTGGGCAACGAGAGCGAAACTCTGTCTCAAAAAATTTAGTCGCTTATTTCTCAAAAGTCTTCACTGGCTCCCTAATAATTGACAAGATAATGACTAAACTCCTTAGCATGTGCATAGACAGAATCTGTTCTCTAATATTCCTTAATTCTTCCTTTAATTCCATCTTTGGTCTTCTATCCTTTCACTGCAGGATTTACATCTTACTGTTTACTTATCTATTTCCACCATGGTAAACTTCTTGAGAGCAGAGAATTTTTTCAGATTACACGCCTATGGCTAGGAGGAGGCATGGTGGTTGGCATCCAATAAACAGAAACGCAGAAGAATAGTCACTGACACTTAATTTTAATTAAATCAACAGTTCAGGAGAAGATAAGGACTAGAATAGTGTTTAATATCAACTTCTGAGAAATCACATTTATATAAAAGAAATGAAACAGGCCAGAAGTCCAAAAAAGATGCAGCTTAGGTTACTGCACTTGGATGAAATATGCTATTTGGAGTAGCATAATATTGAGGCCAGGCCAGGAGGAGAAAGAGAAAGAGAGGACAAACCTCCTGGTAGTATTTATTCTGGATTCCAAACTCTTCTGTGGCCTAAACAATATTTAGTCTATTGGAAACATTCAGCAGGCTCTTTACAAAAATGACTGCAGTATCTTCAACACATCTGAGTTACACTCATACCTTGTTCCAGTCACATGCAAGTTTAATGTACAGCTCTACCTCACGAAACGGGATATCTATGACACCAGAACCTTCCCGCGCCCAAGGTCATGGACAAGAGGGGAGGGGAGTGAATTTCTACTTTATGCATATTTTAGGGAACAATACTGTGGCTATCATTTACCCTTTTGAGCACTCTTGATTTTGGTCATTCATAATTAGAACATGAGAAACAGTGACGGTGAATACAAATGAGTACTCACTGAATTCCTAGGCTGCTACTAGAAAATAAAATAAAATTTAAAAAAAGTTCCTTGCCACATTCACAAAGGTGGCAACAACTGTATATATAAGAAAAAGCCTGTAAACTTATAGAAAAGATAAACTCTGGCTTCTAAACAAATTACAAAATTGATTTTGCCTTTATCCTTGAGTGTGATACAGAAAAATGTAAACCAGTAGACTTAGTTACCAAAAGACACTTATCCTCCTCAGCCCAGGTATGAACTTAAAGTTTGGCCTGAGCTAGTTTGATCTTCAAGTTTTCTCCAAGTTTGTCCATGAATTCAAACGTATTCAAATAGTCAGAACGTTGCACGCTAATAGGGGAGGAAAAAGAGAAAATTTAGTTTGTCTCTGATATGGTAGCAGGTAGAGGTAAAGTCCTAGAAATGCTACTTAAAATAGTATCGTATTTGTTTCTGGAAGAAAACACATTCATGTTAGTAAGCTATAAAATTTATAGAGAATGACTGTGTTCATTGAGACCAGCCTGACCAACATGGTGAAACCTCATGTACATTGTCTATAGATTTTGTCTATAGGTTCCCGGGGCTGACCCAGGCTCAGAACTTAGGCTCTTTAGGCAGCCTGCAGTAGAGACTCATCCACACACATTCAGTGAGGTCTCTTGCCATGTAGCTTTGAGGGTGAAATTATCATGGAGTTTCAGTTTAGACTAGTGCTGCTGGGATCAAAATCATCCCACTTCTTCCTTATTCTCAAATATAACAAAATTTATTCGGGGCATAGCCAAACCTTTACCCACCTTCCCACAAGCTATCACATGTCCTTAAAACAGTTATAGTATGGCCGGGTGCAGTGGCTCATGTCTATAATCCTAGCACTTTGGGAGGCTGCGGTGGGTGGATGATGAGGTCAGGAGATCCAGACCATTCTGGCTAACACGGTGAAACCCTGTCTCTACTAAAAATACAAAAAATTAGCCGGCTATGGTGGTATACGCCTGTAATCCCAGCTACTTGGAGGCTGAGGCAGGAGAATCACTTGAGCCCGGGAGGCAGAGGTTGCAGTGAGCTGAGACTGCACCACTGCATTCCGGCCTGGGCGACAGAGTGAGAATCTGTCTCAAAAAAAAAAAAAAAAATTATAATGCTGTTATTTCTATCAGTGTCTTACTTAAGAAAAACAAAAGACAATGGACAGGATAACATAATCCTGCTGCTGATAGGTGCCTAATAGGCTACAAAGGTATCCCCCTGATAAGACCATTTCAAACACTGCAATCTTTTTTTTTTGCTGGAAATTTAAATTAAGAAACATGCAGTGATCAAGTATATCCCCATTTTGGGGTATACAGACCCTAGTTGACACCTCTGTGGATGCACTGGTTGAGACATGGAGCCAATCCCCCCAGGATACTGGCTACCATGTTCTCAGAAAAATTCTCAGTAATGTATGGGGTCTCAAATATTTGCCCAAATATTGATTATAAATACTTAGGTGACTATGATCAATTGCACACCTTAAATTTGTGCTGCTTACTTTTCTCATTGGTAAATTAATGAAAATAAAGAAGTAGAATAAAATAGTCTCTGAAGTACCTTTGTTTCTATTTGTCTATAATCTGCTTCTTAAAATTAAATAGAAACTTTTCATTCAATGATTGTCAGCTAGATTGGATGTTAGCAAATTACAGCCCAGCAGATGAACCAAATTGAGCCTGGTACTGAACATAAAAGTTTGATTGGGGTGTTGCCATACCGTTTGATTCTGTATTGTCTATGACTGCTTTCCTGCTGCAATGGCAGAGGCAAAGTTGAGTAGTTGTGTAGTTGCAAAGACCCTAAGTCCCACAAAACCTAAAACATTCACTCTCTGACAATTTACAGATAATGTCTGCTGACTCCTGAACTAGATGATGAATAACAGTTTATATAATTCCAGAAAGCACTGATGCTCTGAGCCCAGTGAGGATAAGTGTTAATTTGACCACAGAAGCTAGGCCATCTTATACTTACTTGGGTAAACCTTTAATGCAAGCAGCCAAGTCCTTGGTCATGAAGCCAGCCTCAATTGTCTCAATACAGACTTCTTCCAAAGCATTGGCAAAGAAGGCAAGCTCTTTATTGTTATCAAGCTTTGCTCTGTGGGCTAACCCTCTGGTCCAGGCAAAAATGGAAGCTAAAAGAGGGGAAAAAAACCCAACACTCCAATCACCGCAGTTACAGAAGTTTCCAGATGTTTCATAGTTCCCCAAAACAGAATAGTTTTATGTTTTGGTACTAACCACATGGGTGAGGGGTTTTAGCAGAGTTGGAAATATTTTACCAAATGAAAACTTTAAGAAAACGCATTTTTATGGCATGGTACTAGTGCTTGAAACTTAAGGCATTTTCTAATTTGAAAAGTGTCACAATCTCCTCTATCTCTTGTCTATATTGGTTTCCTTTTTCCAGGCTGTAATTGTTGGGGGAAGCAGCAATGGAGAAAGGGTTTACAGTGTGCCTACATAAACTGGTTATAAGTAATGTATAATATAAACTGGTTATAAGTAATGAATAAAAGAAATCAGGAACAATAAACTGCAGAAGGTCACAGAGGCCTCTGGGGAGGAAGTCCTCTCTATGCCAGCATGTTCCCAGGAACAGAGTGACCTAAGCTCTAATATTCTAAACATAGTGCCCAGTGCCCAAGGACATAACACTCCCTTGAAGCACTGGAATGTAGCCAGACATATAGTCTCCTTGCTGAGCCCACTCCCACTAGCTGCACTGTCTATTGACAAGCATATGCTTTTAGTTCTTGAGAAACTCACATAAACCACCACTGCTATCAATTTTACGTTTGATGCACAGCCTCCCTTCACCGATTCACCCTACCACCTGCACTATAGATAAAAGTGATTGTGTTCAATAAATACTGTGGAAACCAGAGCTCGGGGCCTTCACTGCCTCCAGTAAAAAGTGATGGTCCCCTGGTCCCACTTTCATTCTTAATCTGTCTTTTTCTAGTTTCTTTGTTGCCACCAAACTCGGGGCACCCACAGGTAGGGTGTGGGGCTGGTTCCCTATAGTAATCTCTGTCTTTGAAGCTTGTTGAAAGGATCTATTCATGTGACTTCTAGATTTGTAGCCTTATGTGACAATTTCACTGCACCAGAGGTGAAGGAAAATGCTTGTTAATAACATTCTTCTCTATAACCTATGTTCTCCCACAAACAGAAAAGCATGTGTTGTGTATTTTAAGAAGCATATTCAAATAGATTTTATGACTAGAACAAATCAGCTACTTGGTGATGACTTTGCACACAAAACACTGAGCAGCCAAGGAAACACATCTGAGCTGCTTCGGAGATATCTTTTGGAGGGCACTCTCTGATGAGAAATCAACGTAAACACCATCTTACCAATGGGATTGGTGGACGTCTCCTGTCCCTTCTGGTACATGCGGTAGTGACGGGTTACAGTCCCGTGGGCAGCTTCTGCTTCTACTGTCTTGCCGTCTGGACAAACCAGCACACTGGTCATCATGCCGAGAGAGCCATACCCTGTAAGTGGTGGAGCATGAAGCGTTGGGTCCGACTGCATGAAGAGCGCTCAGTCTCTCGGAGATGAGAGCATTAATGACTCAATCTTGATAGGTCTTGGTAAACAGAGTAAACATAAGTACATGGAATCACCAATAATTCTGCCTTTCAGAAGGCAGGATCCCTGCTCCAGATGTCAGAGCCAATGGGTCTGGAAAGGCTGCATTTTTCCCTTACGTATCTCAGGGGTACCCGCTCCTTGATGGAGGGCTCAGGGTCCAACTACCTGCACTGTACCCTAGTTCTATGACTTCACAGCTACTGCGGCTCAGTTTTCTTATCTGTAAAATGGGAGTAATAACAGCACCTACTTCACCAGGTTGCTGTGGGATTAGATAAATATACATATATTCATAAATATATATGAACATAATATGTATTTATATTCCTTAGAATAGTACTAGATACAGAGTAAGAGCTCAATCCATTATTGTTATTCTTATGTGCAATGGTCTGCCGTTCTGGGGAAATAAATGGATGAGAGCTGTCTCCTACCCTCAAGCTGTTCATACACTTGCTGAGACTAGGAAAAAAGGCAAGTAAACATAGGATCAGTTGGATCCAAGAACATCCCACTTACCCTTCCTTGCTCTAATACCCAATATAACAATTCTCTTCTGTGGTTTCTTATTGAAAGAACCACATTTATAACTCTTGTATCTATAGAATTAATTTTCTTCTTTTCTTCATTTTTGCTACCTCCCAACATTACCTGTGAAGTTAATAATCAACCATGGAGTCATCACAAAGCAACAACACTCCCTCCTCTGTTGCATTCAGTACAAATGATTGTGAGGATGTAGAGAAACAGAAGGAGGGTAAGGAGACTTGGGTAACTCCTTTATCTGACATAAAAGTTATCTTTAACACGGTTGGTCTACTGATTTTCAAACTGAGAGGACAGGCCTACTTCGTGGGAAAAGCAAACATAATTAAAGTTAACAAACATTCCTCTGGAGAGATTCAAGTTCACACAGCTACCACTGGCAACGGAAACTGAAGGGCAACTTGGTGCTGAGGAAATCAGGGGCTGTGTTTCTGTTGATTTGGCCCTTATCCCATATACAAAACTTTTCCTGGAATTTCTGTAAACAGCCCTGGGTTCTTTGCTCAATTTCTTTGTATGTCAGCTAAGCAGTAAACAAAAGCACTTTTTTGTTGTTGTTGTTGTTGTTGTTGTTGAGACCGAGTCTTGCTCTATTGCCCAGGCTGGAGTATAGTGTTGCGATCTCGGCTCACTGCAACCTCTGGCTCCCAGGCTTAAGCAATTCGCATGCCTCAGCCTCCTGAGTGGCTGGGACTACAGGCATGTGAATGCATCTGGCTTTTTTTTTGCTTGTGTTTTGGTAGAGATGGAGTTTTGCTATGTTAGCCAGGCTGGTCTCGAACTCCTGGCCTCAAGTGATCCACTGCCTTGGCCTCTCAAAGTGCTGAGATTACAGGCGGGAGCCACTGTGCCTGGCCAAATACATTTGTTTTATATTCTACCAAAACAGCAGCTGGCAGAGGGACATGAGTAGATCTTGCTACCAGATAAATGAGCTTTGCAGGCACCAAAGCTTGGTTATGACACGATCAGGCTCCTCACTTTATCTTTCCTTGCCTGAGTGCCCTGGTTTTTTACATTTTCACCAAAGGACAATGAGGGCAGGTAAAGGGAGTGATTTGCAGATCAGGTAGGCTTTAAAACCTCAAGTGGGGAAAAGGTTGCGAGAGAAACTATGTTAACATCTAAGGCTGGGGCCAGGAGTGTCAGTCCACTCATTTACTTCCCATGTGTTCTTGAGCAATCACTTCTCTAGTCTGAGCTTAATATCCTTAGCTGTCAGACAAGATGTTGGACTTGGAGTTTTAACATTCCATGATTTTACAACAAAGGACTATAAAACTCCCCTTCCCAAATAAGAGAAATACCCTGGAATGACCCAGTTACTACAGGCCAGGCTCCATCTCCGTACCTTGGGCTACAGAGTCCGACTGCACGTCACCATCATAGTTTTTACAGGCCCAGATGAAGCCTCCTTCTGATTTCATAGCTTGGGCTACCATATCATCGATGAGCCTATGCTCATACCAGATCTTCTGGGCTTCAAATTGGGACTTGTACTGCCTAAGAAACAAGAGACAAAACAGAATAATAATAAAGAAAATGGATTTTGTTAGGGATATCATTTGCTTGTCCCAAAAGGAAGACGGGACACACAAGAAGCAGCATATTTTAGTAGAAGTGACAGAAACTCAGGAATCTGACAGACGTTGGCTCAAATCCCAGCCCAATCATTTTCTAGCTGTGAAGCTCAATTTGGCTATCTGTAAGAACAATTTTACCCACCTTGCAGGGAAGCTGTGAGAATTAAGTGAGACAGTAGAGAATGCCAAGGACTACTTTACTTTTCAGTTTTCATTATACGATAGATCAGATTCTTGAGATTCAGCTTATTTTAAAAATGTATTTTTGAAAAGACTGTTCTACTGCTTGGTGTCATTCAGGAAATTAAATATATTCTGGGACAGTTTCTGGGCTTGGTATAGATGGGTAGCAGGAGAAGGAATCAAAATGCCTCAGGAAAGATTTCTCATCTAAAACCCAAACCCTGGCCTGAACACTTGCACCTAAAGGGAGTTATGCCATCTTAAATATTAACACATGCTCACCTCCTGTGCTGTGGAAGCCAGTGTTGCTATAAACTTAGACTTAAGTTCAAATGACTCCACTAAACAGAATTTAAAATTCTAACAATGGGCTTCAAAAGAATGGAAATGGGTCTGACTTAGAAACTGCCACAAGAAAATTACAACTTCCTATCTCTAACAAGGTACTTTTATTTATACATTAAAGAAGCTGACTCTGAAAAAATTCATGTGGGGCACTTACTTAAGAACATGTTTATCTTCTAAAAGCAACTCAGAGTGGTTTTGTTTTGCTTCCGCTAAACCTCAATTTTGCCCCTATCTTTAAGGGATAGTGATGATTTTCACTCAATTTTCCCCAGAATCATGGGGTTAGGGAGATATATCCTCTACATGAGAAATGTCAGCTTGCTTGAGAATAAAGAAGAAGTTAAAAAAAGAGCTATATTTACTTGTCATATATCTCCTGAAAGATGTCTTTAAAACGCCCATCATATTTCTTCAGAATAGTGTTTTTGGTGCTCAGATACAAAGGCCAACCCTTAGACAGAGCCATTTGGAAGGAACTGTGTGCAAAATCTTCAATGGACTTATCTTGATTATACATGCCCATGGCAACACCACCACCCTCTGTAGAGGAGAAACCGGTGAGAGGAAAAAAAGGGAGAAAGGTAAATGTCATGTAGTTGTAATAAGGCTAAAGTCACCCACCACAACCAGATGACCTACTTCTCATCTCTCACATCTGAGACTAGACTTCAGAAGTCCCAGACAAGTTTTCAACCTGAATATTCCACAAGTTTCTGAGGCACATAATGAGAGAAAAGTCAGTTCTAGATAAGGACACTCTAACTTGTTTTGGAAGGACAATAGAAATGAAAATCAGTCTAAAATCCTGAAGATGCAGAAATACATATAAGAAAAGGCAAATAATTTTGAAACTCTCGTTTACATACTGATAAGGTCTGGATATTTGTCCCTTCGAAATCTCATGTTGAAATGTGATTCCCAGTGTTGGAGGTGGGGCCTGGTGGGAGGTGACTGGAATATGAGGCTGGATCCCTTATGAATGGTTTACCACCATCCCCCTTGGTGATGAAGTGAGTTCTCGCTCAGTTAATTCACTTGAAATCTGGTTGTTTACAAGAGTCTGGGACCTCCCCCTTCTCTTTCTCTTGCTCCCACTCTTGCCATGTGACATGCCTATCGTCTGTTCAACTTCTCTCAAGATTGGAAGCTTCCTGAGACCCTCACCAGGAACAGGTGTTGGAGCCATGCTTGTATAGCCTGCAGAACCGTGAGCCAATCAAACGTCTTTTCTTTACAACTTATGCAGCGTCAGGTATTTCTTTATAGCAATGCAAGAATAGATTAACACGCCTACCTTTAAAATTCCCAACATCTATTTTAAACTTTAAGGGTGTAGTCAATCCTCAGTTATTGAGAAAAACTTGCATTTCAAATACTGAATGAAAATTCTTATAATATCCTGGAGGATACTGAGTATTCCTACTGTACTTGGTAGAAATAATTATGCTACTGTTTTACAACTCATATTGAACTTTGTTATTATTAAAGATAGAACTTGAGGGCCGGGCGCGGTGGCTCAAGCCTGTAATCCCAGCACTTTGGGAGGCCGAGGCGGGTGGATCACAAGGTCAAGAGATCGAGACCATCCTGGTCAACATGGTGAAACC
>NW_016107506.1:1509948-1534029 GCF_001604975.1 Cebus imitator
AAAAAAAAAAAAGATAGAACTTGAATCCATGCCAATGCCCAGGATTAACGGGCTCAGGGTAAAAGGTGCTGAAGCCTGCCGGACCAGATTCCAATAAGTAGTATTATTTGGAAGAGGCAAGAAAAACAAAAGCTAGGTGAGTGTTGGGTTTTTGCACTTGTGTGAGTGCTTTCAACAACTTTTGGGTGGGATTTGACATAATGGACCTTTAAAGGTAGCAGGGTAGCTGGGAAAAAAAGGCAAAAAGCAAATGTTCCACTTTGGCAGGAGAAATACCCAGAAAGCAAGAAGAAAACTTTATTAAATATATAATGCAACCTCTTCCAGATACAAACCCTATCAGAGCAAAGGGCAGGATTATATGCTGGGTGATTTGGGGATATTAATATTTAATGTATATAATTTATGCATAACAGATTTCTGCCAACCTTCTCTCTGTGTTTAAGATAAATGCATAATTATCTCCTTGTCTTTGTCTAAAGGCATTTCCAATTAAGTGGCTAACCCTTTTGTGCCTTTATTCATGCCACAGGAAGCCATGGAAGCAAATTACTTTTTTAAGTCAGATTTTGGGTTTTACAAAAACATTGTAGATTCAGATTGTATTTTTAGGCAGCCACATAACTAACTTTAAAAAGTAATAAAAATGTGATCTAAATCATTTGCTTTTTTAAAAACAGATGAAGCGTATGCTACAATCATACATACCTTCAAAGTTATGTATCAGGTATGTCACCTTTTGGGTTCCGTCAGTTGGTGTGTAGGTTATCTCTACTTTTCCAGGCCCAGGAACAACAAAATCAGTTGCTCTGTACTGTGTAGGGGGTAAAAAAAAAGGTATAAAGAAGAGAAAAATACCCAGGCAGGAATTATAAGGAAAATATTCATACAATATAGACTTAGAAGGCACCCAGACAAGTAGGGCAGTTCATCGATTTTTTTTTTTAGGAGATGGGGATAAACCGGTCTAGAAGTTTCCCCAAATCAATAAATATTTATCAGGTGCCTATGTGATGTACAGGAAAGTTTTCTGAGCACTGATCTGGAGAGGACAGAGAATAACATAAGCCACTTTCCTTTAGGAAGTTTACAATCCAATAAAGACATATATAAGTGAAAAGCAATATAAGAGGTTTCAAATGCCAAAAGAGGGTATAGACAAAAAAAGAAAGAAAAGAAAAAGCTATAGGATGACAGAGGAAAAGCAATGACCATGGCATGGAAGTCAGGGAACTCTCCCTAGAGGGTGATGGTAACAATACTAGTTGTAGTGTTGAGGTAGCTAATGCTTTGTCCTTACTCAACGCCAGATGCTTTAAGTGCTTGACTTGCACCATCTCATTTGATTCTTACATCAATCTGACAAGGAGAGAAATATGATATAATAGAAATAATGCATCCAAGGTCAAATGACTCGATGTCTTGTCCTTACTTAGGCCATCAGGGCTCAGTCTCTCATAGTACAATTGTTACCAGTGTTATATGACTTGTTCATATGGAGCAATAAATCATTCTGGCAGCAGCTACAATGGGATGATGATGATTTTTAGGAAAGGGCTATTCAGGCGGAGGTTGCGGTGAGCCGAGATCGCACCATTGCACTCCAGCCTGGGTAATAAGAGCGAAACTCCGTCTCAAANAAAAAAAAAAAAAAAAAAAAAAAAAAAAGGAAAGGGCTATTCAAGGACAGACACCTCCCTCATGGGCCCCAGCTGCTCAGTGGAATAATGTGCCTGGCATACACTAGACATCCACAGGTCTTTGGTGCATTGTATCTTCTTCAATGACTTGAATCAGATACTTGCAGAGTTAGGTACCAGCAGGTGCCAGCCACATCTGTATGTGTAGAGAAATACTAATGACAATTGGCAAAAGAGCAGTAAGTAACAATAAAGAAAAATACCTACTTTACGCAAAACATTTTTGACATACAAAGTCCCTTACTATGGGTGGTAATTGATTACAATTTCTGAAAAGTGAGAAACTGAGGCACCAAAGCACCATATATGCTTTGTATATGTTTATGCATATTTAAATAGTCTGTGAATCAACCTGAGGTTTGGAATTTTCTTTCTTGACTTTAATAAATAGAATGGCCATTTTTACAAGTGACTGATGCTGAAATAATTAAAAACAAAAACAAAAACAAAGAGGATACACACACACAAAAGGCACAACTGAACCGGTAAGAATCTAGGGTGGTGGTTGCAGGATTAGCGAGTTTGCACCACTGCCATCTACATTCCCTTGCATGGGCCCCTGGAAGTATTTGTGAAGGCTGTGGCAAGGATGAAAGGATAGTTTTAGTCACAGAATGGAACAAAGCTAACTGACACCGTAAGGACTAAACTGTCTACCCTAAACACACTGTTTTCAATGACGGCTACATTAAAACCTCTGGCTTTCAACATCAGAGATTCCTGTTTTTAAGGTTCTTTTAATACATAAACTACTTTCTATCAAAGCCTGAAACCTCAGTTTCAACAGTGAACTTTGATTTTGTTTAGTTGGCAGTTTTTCTGCTTACTTTGGCAATGAGCCTACTGGTACAGAAGTAAAGCAGCAATACTTTTTCTCCAGGCAGGAAGGAATGCATTATTAGTAAGGCTGCTTTCAACTACCGAGTCAGTTTTTTTTTCCTTTTTTGAGACAGGGTCTTGCTCTATTGTCTATGCTAGAGTGCAGTGGTGTGATCATAGCTCATTGTAACCTTGAACTCTTGGGCTTAAGGGATCCCCGTCTAAGCCTCCCAAGCAGCTGGGAGTACAGGCACATGCCACTGCACTCAGCTTTGCCTACTCACTTTATATATGAATAAACAACAAAACTGGATCTTCCATGAGCAACTGACATAATTAGTGAAACACTTTTCATTTTTGTAGAGACAGGGTCTTGCTGTGTTGTCCAGACTAGTGTCAAACTCCTGGCCTCGAGTGGTCCTTCCAACTCAGCCTCTAAAGTGCTAGGATTACAGATGTGAACCATGGTACACAGCAGTTTTTCTTTTATGCATGATGAGATCATTTTTAATACAATCTTTGGTGATTCTCAACTTTGCACATTAGATTCACCTGGGGAGCTTTAAAATGCCTGAAGCCCCTAGAATTCAGATTTCAATTTGTATAGGGTGGGACTTAAGCACTGGAACTAAAACAAAGAAACAAATCAAGCTAAGCAAAACAAAACCATCAAAAAAACTTATAAGGGGATCTTATTATGCAGCCAATGTTGAAAACCACAGGTCTGGTTGAACCATATGAAATTACCAACATAAAAATGGCAATATCATATGGTATAACTGAATAAAAGGATAAAGGAAAAAAAATAGCATGTTTAAAAAAGATAATGTATTGAGATGGGTGCCTATTTGTAAGTTTATTTGTATTTACCTTTAGCTAAATGTGTATAAATATACAGTTATACATATATGCATTTCACAATTTTGTACCTTGCTTAATGGGTGTAGATACCAAAAGATAAGAATAAAACACACATAAGTTGGAAATTCTGGGCCATGAAATAAGAATATGGAAACCAAATATTGCCAACATGACTTACTTGATCCCCATAAGCATGACGACCTATGATGATGGGTTTTATCCATCCACTCACAAGCCGGGGGATATTTTTGCAGATAATGGCTTCTCTGAAGACCGTGCCACCCAGAATATTTCGTATGGTGCCATTTGGCGATTTCCACATTTGTTTCAACTTGAACTCCTCAACCCTCTTCTCATCAGGGGTGATAGTGGCACACTTGACGCCAACGTTATATTTCTTTATAGCTTCTGCAGCATCCTTGGTGACCTGGTCGTTGGTGGCATCACGATTCTCTATGCCTAAATCATAGCTTGAAAGAGAAAAATTAGAAGCACATTTTTTCAGACAAACAGGTTACAGTTATAACCTATAACTGCAGTGATGGCATACACAGCTCACTTTGCAGAAAGTGCAGGTTCCAAGTACACCAGAATCTTCCAAGTTTTAGCATTAGAACACCCTAAACACAGATGATGGGTGCCAACTAAAAAGAGAACTAAGAGAGGCTGGACTGCTGGGCCGCCACCCCTTCTTTTGTTATGGGAAGTTGTCTATCAGGAAACTGAATGGAAACCATCAAACTCTGCCCTTTAACTCCTGTTTTTCACCATATAGAGGCAATAACGGCCTGGTTTCTCTCCATATGATTAGTATAATTAAGTGTAAGCCTAAGCACCACCTTTTTCCCTTAGTAAATATTGTTCTTTAAAAATAAAGGGGGTGCGAGGGCTTAAAGGATTTTTTTGTACTTTGGCATTAAAGTGGTGGGAGGTAAAGATGTGACAGTTGATACCAAAAATGTTAATGACTCCTTCATTAATGCCAGTTAGTCATAAAGTGAACCTTTCCCTAATTTTTTTTTTTTTTTTTTGAGATGAGTCTTATTCTGTTGCCCAGGCTGGAGTGCAGTGGCATGATCTTGGCTCACTGCGACCTTCGTCTCCTGGGTTCAAGTTATTTTCCTGCCTCAGCCTCCAGAGTAGCTGGGACTACAGGCACCTGTCACCATGCCCGGCTGTTTCTCCAATTCTTGAACAAGTGTTTGTTCTGGAAACAAGCCTACAGTTTATTGGATAAGTAATTGAATCCATGGATGGTTTTGTATATACCAGAGAGTTACAGCTTAATATACACCAACACTAAGATGGCAGGTCATTCAGGGCAGAAAGAATGTTGGTTGTCCAGGGAGGATAGAAAATGACTGCAAAGCTTTATTTGAAGCATGTAATAGTTGATTAAGAAGCAAGAAAGCAAACTAACAATTTCTTCTATTCTCCAAGGATTTCAAGAAAAGTTTTTCAGCTCTCAAAACCTGCTGCACTATTAAGCCTCTAGATTTCTTTTTAGTTCCCCTATCTTCCTTTCTTAGATAGCCTACCCAACTCATGATGCAAACAAAGAGATAGTAATCTTGACATATTTCCAAACAAAAATCATTCCCAACTGCTTCCACTTGAGATAATTCATATAAATCTAGCAAAGTCATGTCCTTCGTTATCTTCTTGCACAGGAAATGCTGATCCAGTCCCAACTCCAACAAGAAGTATAATCAGCAGTTTTCATGTTCCTAGGAACCATTTCTCAGGAGAAAAATCAACGAGCAAATTAGTAGATTTTTTTGCTTAACATTTCCAAGAAAAAAAGCAACAAATTGCCCAGTTCACTGTCTAGCCTACATAAAACAAACTATCGCTCCATTCTCCTCAAAAAGAACCAGCCAGTGATGATAATAATAGCAATTTTGGCAACATCTAAAACTTGTTTGAACCTCCAAAAATTATTTAGTCTGCAGCCACCAACTTCTTTCCTCCTAGGCATAGTGACTCCCCTTTAAAACTCCTCAGGATTCTAAGCTAAAGAGGCTCAAAGCCTCTTTGCAGCCTTTATAAGGGCAAGAACCCTGCAAGTTCACCTACTGTCATGTAAAGTTCTGAAACAGGAATTCCTAAAATGCTTTTTTTTTTAACCTACTTGGAATATGTTTTTATGCCTAATTTCCTATATGCTTGGTTGACTTTTGCAAGTATTTGTATCTTGTTATGACTGCAATATAGACATCAGCAGCTTAGGTTTAGAACAATTAAAAAGAATATTTAATGAAATTATGTGAATTAAGTGTCTCCACTCAAATAAAAGGTCCTTAGGACAAATTTTGATGACTAATTCTGGGCTGAGGCAAACACACTTAGAGTTGCCAATAGTTTGGCTGAAATGCGTTGCTCAATATTTTACTATGCCATTCTTCAACCACTTTACCCTTTTTAAAAATTCTATCTCTACCTAGTTAAAGGTACAAAGAACAGAAGCAAGTTTATGAAAAACACAGCAAAAAAATGAGAGAATTACATAGACTTTTACATCTGTCCCCAAGCATTTAACACGCAGGGCAAAGGGACACAGGATTTAAGGGAACTTTTGCTGGAAAAGAAGGGTTCAGTTAAGTAACTTCATGAATTCTTTCTGCACTACAATTGTATGAAAAGGGCAAAAGGTGAGGAAAGAAAAGGAAACAGGTCCATTGACTAAATAGGGTGACAGAAGATTGAGTTTGAAATGACAAAATTTTGTTAACTGCGTTTAGTTTCCTGTTTCTTACATCCTCTCTTATTTTCCTTTTCTTAATACATTGTACTACTCTTAGCCACTGCTTTATTACAAATAAAACCTTCAGAGGAAACAGAGGGTTAGAAGAATCTGAAAACAATTCTTTCCGTTATAATTCTTGACTTTTAGATGATAAATCCAGTTTTTCTAGCAGTATGTTAAAATTAAAATAGAAGGTTCATCTGAATATATTTAGGCTTAAAAAACTTTATTCACAAAACATAGCTATATCTATGTAAAAAAAGCTAACTTCACCTCAAAATAATTTAGATTACATTCTTTTTTTTTTTTCTTACTGTTTCCCCTCCCCACTCCTTTTTTTTTTTAGTGATGGGGTCTCACTCTGTTGCCCAGGCTGGACTTGAATTCCAGATCTCGAGGGATCCTCCTGCCTCTGCTTCCTAAGTAGCTGGGACTACAGGAGTGTACCACCATGCCCAGCCAGATTATACTTTTTGAGTTTGCTACACGGAGGGGTAACTGATTTACCTATGTAGATCCAATTCCACATAGGGAAAAATGAGTTTCTCTTTAATCAATTCCCAGATGATTCGTGTCATTTCATCTCCTTGCATCTCTACCACAGAACCACCACTGATTTTTTTGGACATTTTGATTTCAATAAACCTAAAAAGAAAAAAAAAATACATGCCTTGTCATTTATTTCATTATAAAATAGAAGCAAAATATATAAACAATGTGGTAACTACTAAAAGAACAATTCATACAATTCAATTTATGTGCAGTTGAATAAAAAGGTAGTAGGAACAATTACATTTGCCATTAGAATTGAGCACCTTCTCTGTACAAAGAATTGTGTTATGTTTCACATGTGGTTTCTGAGTTAGCCTTCATAACAATTCTAAAAAATGGACATTATTTTCCCATTTTACTTTGTTAAAAGAGAAATAGCTTTCACAAGGCCACCTGGCTGGAGCGTGGGGAAGCCTGACCCTCTAACATGCCCTTCATAATGCAATCATTATTCTCAACTACTGGTTTGTCTTATGAATTGAGATTATTTCCACACTCTCATGTTTACTGAACACTTCAGTCCAACTCTTTATTTTACCAGGCTCTCAAGCAGAATGATGAGTGCTAGTATTTCCCCTCTTCAAAGAGGCTGTTTTTGTTATTTAATAAAATAACTAGCCATGAGGAGATTCACCTGATTCTTGTGACCCATCTTCAGGAAAACTTTAAGTCTGAAAGTTAGATGAAGAATTCCTGGCGCAACTATGTTTTCCTAGCGATAACACAGACATTGGAGATGTGGGGCTAAATAAAACAAAGTGATTTCTCAATTAGCGAAATCTGTATACAGTAGGGCCACTGCCCAAGACCTAAGCATGTCCCTGTCATCTTCTTCTGGCTGTTCAGAGGCAAGGGTAAGCTCTTAGTAAGTGGGATAGGACAATCTGTGCACTGTCCTAGGGAGATAGCACTTTAAGGATAGGGTGTAGGGGTGGCAATACAAATCAATCTGATTCTCAGAAAGTACAAGGGTGGCCCCTTTGGAAGAAATGAAACTGTGAGGCTTCAATGAAGACCATGTCCCAGCTTGTCTCTAGAGGCAGAAGAACCCCTGAGCCTGCCAAAGTCATCTATTCCTTCTAATGATGCTCTATTGGAAATTCTTTTTTAATCCAACAACACAATTGCAAATTGCTTTTATTCTCTTAAGGACTAGAAAAGTCAAGAGAATTGACTTAAAAAAATTATTACATAAAAGACCTAAAACAGTCTGTCTTAAAAAACTGAGCTAAAGTAATGTGGTCTTTAAATAAAAATGTAATGATTAGTAGACAGTAAGCCTCCATTTCTTGACAAGCCTGCATGTATATCCAATCCCCAGGACCATTTTCACTTCCCAAAGTTGTAATTCTAGAATTCTGCTTACCAGTGTTTAGGAGATGCCTTTGGGGAACCTTCTGGAACTGAACTAGAATAAAAGAAATGAACAGAATGAGTCAAGACTCATGAGTCAATTACTTCCCATCTGTAATGTCAAGTATAATTTATAGTACAGCTGAACGCATATGATTTTGTTCATGTTTGATTCCACTGTCACACTCATCCTTATTCTAAAGCAAAGTAAAAAAGGAGGTAGTGAACTTAGCTGGTTCCTGATACTATACTTCCATGGCCATGCCCCTATATAGTATTGTGCAACAGATATGACATGGCTATTTTTCCTTGATGGCAAATACGGTTAATGGAGGTCAAATACTGTACCTAAAATGTCAAGAGTGATTTTTCTTAGTTCACAATTTCCTTCTCAGTTAAAGCAATTGTATTCGCTGCAATAATCTTTATCTCATAATGCATACTTCAAACACTTCAGGTTTTCCTCTCATTACTTAGTCATGAAATTGTTACCATCTTTTAACTAAAAAAGTAAAGCTTTATTGTTACTACCATGTGGAGCATAATTGTATTTCTTCTGGATCTGATTTCCATGGGATGAGCTGGAGGCACCACTGGATTGACCTCTCCACCCTTGTTGCCCCTCAGATTTTTGTCTCCACTGCCACCCCAACTTCAGAAAGAAGGGCTGTTTGTCCCTAATAGGCACCAGCTCATTTAGTTTTAAAGTAGCTGAATCCCATCTCCTAACATACTTGTATACTTGTGCAATTCCAGAAAATAAACCTGGAATAACAATACAGAGTAGTTTAATTAAAAAAGAGCCATTTAATATTATTTGCATCAACCTCAAGTTTTTGGCCAGATTGTTTTTTTGCCGAGTTCATGAACTACAATAATTTCTGGGCAAAAAGAATCTCTTGCAGAGAAAACACTGGACGAAAAGGAACAAGGAAGCTGTTATTATTTGTTGTTGGAAATATTCCTGACTCACTCCCCTGCAGAGCCTTGGCTTGCCCCCAAGACCAGTTAAACACTGTACTGCCACATCAAAGAAAGTACAGGAGAAAATTGCTAATTCTCACCTTGACAGTGAATGAATTTCTTATCACCCCAATTCCTCCCAGACTTGCAGACTCAACTGAATATAGTTTATCTCCTAAAACAAAACAAGGAACAGAAAGTCTTAACACAGAACACCCACAGGAGAATTTAGCTGTTTTTAATACCAGCCAGACAGCCCAGTTTATCTGGTTTAAAGTACAGTGCTGAGTGTACTCAGAGGGGCAAAGGGCAGTTTTAGGCCCGAAGGCACTTTCTAAATAAAGGTCATGGGAGCACAATCATGTCGGCGCGTGCGAGGGTGTGTCCCCGCTTTGTCACCCGTTAACAGGTCTTGGGGTTTGCATGTCCTTGAGTGCCGCTGTGAACAGCAGGCTCTTGGCCTGCACCCATCCTTGTGGCCGTTGTGCAAGAGGGCAGCAACCAAGGCTGGATCGGTTCCTCCTTCTGGGTCTCCACACCCGCCCCATCCCTCTCCGGTGCCGAGAACTTTTAAACTCCAGGCACTTGGAACCAGCGGGGGCATCTCCCCGAACTCCCTCTCGGCCCGGGTGGCCTAGGGACCCCTCTGAAGGCCGCCGGAGCTCCACCCCCTCCACGCCTCCTGGGGGACGCTAGGGATCGGCCTCACAGCTATTCCCCGCCGCCTGAGTTCCCAGCAGACGCCCATCTTCGGCTTACAGACTTCTTTGCATCCAGCCCCCAACTGCTGCCCGTTTTCTTCCTCCTACACCCAAGGCTTAGTCTTCTACATGTATTCTTGCAACCGCCACCGCTCGCTTTTCCAACCCAAGTGCAGACCTGGTTTTCCCCGTGTCATTGCACCCAACTTCCCCACCGCCCAATTTCTCCCTCCCAAGCCCCAAAGCAGGCCTTCTGCATATCCAGGCATCCAGCATCCTCTCCCTCCCCTTTTTCTTTTCCCATTCTCAATACCTGGATTTGTTCCCTTCTTGCACGCAGGCCTCGACGCTAAGTTTCTCCCTCCATACCCAAGATCTGCGCTTTCTTCCTTTTCCCCTTTCCTGCCTTCGACGGAATTAGAGCCTCCCTTTGCAGCCAGCCGCCGGGGCCGCCCCTCGGATCCTACGGTTACCTGCCGGGATGATATGCTGGCGAAGAGCTGGGGCGCCACAGCCGCTCACACGCTCAGACTCACGCGCACAGGCTGGCAATCCCAAACCGGGTTCCCACTGCCTCAGGTTCTGACGCGGTCCCTGCAGAAAGCCGGGACCAGAGGGCGGGTCCGAGATTTTCCTCTTCCCGGCTTTGTCCCCACCCAGGCCCCGCCTCCTCAGTCCACCTCCCTATGCCCCGCCCCCGTCACGCCTCCAATCGTCGCGCGCCGATTCCCGTGGGGTGGGCAGAGTCAGGGAGAGGGGCGTGGCCACAGCCGGATGCGAAGTCCCTGTTGCCACTTTCCCGGTGCTCCTGGTGAGGGCCGGGGTTGCTGCGCCGCAGGGATTTAGTACCGGCTCCCGGCAGTGGAGAGACGCGTTTGCCACCTGCAGGCGAGGGAGCGGGGTGCGCTGAGGCTGCACTACCCTGAACTTTGTAACAGTCTAGAGCACAGCGGGGTGAGTTTCGAGGTCGGCATTAAAGCAAACAGGGGACAGGGGGGCCCCGTGCGGTGGCAGCTCGGCCGGCCCCCTGCTTGGAGCGCCCCAGAGGTGCGGTACTGGAACGTGCCTTTGGCTGAAGAAAGAGTGCCCCCGGCCAGCTTGGGAGGGGGCTTCGGCGCTGCCGAAAGCAAAAGATGGAACAGTTACACAAGCAGGCACTGCCAACACCTTTGTCTAGGTCTTTAGAACTCCACTGGTTGTTTGCGTTAGAAGATAATGAATGGGATTCTTATTATTTTCTTTTTTAGAGACAGGGCCTTGCTCTATCGCCCAGGCTGGAGTGCCGTGGAGCGATCACCGCTCACTGCAGCCTGGACTTCCCGGGCTCAAGAGAGCCTCCCACCTCAGCCTCCAGAGTAGGTGGGATTACAGGTGCACACAACCACACCCGGCTAATTTTGTTTTTCCTTTCTTTTCTTTTTCCTTTAGTAGAGATGGGGTTTCACTGTGTTGCCCAGGCTGGTCTCCTACTCCTGGGCTCAAATGATAGTCCTCTTTGGCCTCCCAAAGTGCTGTGATTACAAGCCTGAGCCACCATGCTCAGTAGAGGGGGATTATTATCTGTGATCCAATGAAGCTGGACTAGAGATATGAAGCCTTAGAAAATGGTGGATTAAAAAAAGAATTCTAGTCGTCTCCGGGGATTATGTTTTGTGTTCCTTGCTCTCTAAAATATGAAAATAAAGAGTATTTTATATTGTGATCTGTATGATAATAGCACGCTTGTATATTGCTGCCCAGAATTCAATGCTCCAAAATTTATTTATTTGATAAATAAATAAATAAATCTTGCTCTGTCACCCAGGCTAGAGTGTAGTGGCGCAATCTCGGCTCACTGCAACTTCTGCCTCCCGGGTTCAAGCGACTCTCCCGTTTCAGCCTCCCAAATAGCTGGGACTACAGCCACGCCACCATGCCCAGCTAATTTTTTTTATTTTTAATAGAGACGGGGTTTCACCCTGTTGGCTAGATTGGTCTTGAACTCCTGACTTCAAGTGATCCTCCGCCTCGGCCTCCCAAAGTGCTGGGATTACAGGTGTGAACCACCTCACCCAGTCTCCAAAATCTATTTTTAAAAATTATATCTAACAGTGAATTAGTACATTATTCTTTGACGATTAACTGATCGACATGGTACTATTCAAGGTGCACTTTGGATGCCAGAGGGCACTGGTATTTTTCCCTAGAGAAAAGAAAAAAGCATACATCCTGTCAACTTGGCTTTTGAGGTGGCTTAAGGGATATTGGCAGCCATCTCCATTTATTCCTGTAGAACTGATTAGAGAGGTATATGAGCTGTTAATTCTCATCTTGAATCTGATGTCCTAAGACACCTGAGATTGTAAATTTTACTTTATATTATATCAGATTCACATTGTTTCTTACCCCTTGCTCACTACTGAAAGTAAGCATTCATATCCATTCTTGTTCCCAAAATAATGTAAGGCAGTCATAAAAATATATCAAATATAGCACAATAAAAACATTGACTATAATTGAGAAAAATAAGGTTAAAAAATAAATAGATATAGGATACTACATAGAACCAAGGTAAATTCAATCATAAAATATGTTAAATCCTAAACACTTGCTTGAGGTGGCTTTAAGCCAATGTAGTAGTAAAGGTGGCAGTTATTGGAGTCTCAGCATCTAAAACAGTGTTTCCTAAGCCAGTAATGGAGGAGTCCTTTTTCCACTGAAAAATCTGGCCGGGCACAGTGGCTCATGTCTGTAATCTCAGCACTTTGGGAGGCTAAGGCAGGAGGACTGCTTGAGGTGAGGAGTTTGCAACCAGCTTGGGCAACATAGGGAGACCTTGTTTATATAAACAAATGAACAAACACAAATTAGCCAGGCATGATTGTACCTATAGTTCTAGTTACCTGGAAGTCTGAAGTGGGAGGATCACTTGAGCCCAAGAACTCAAAGCTTCAGGCTGCAGTGAGCTTTAGTGGCACCATTGCATTCTCACTGGGGAAACTAAGTGAGACCCTATCTTTAAAAACAAATATTTTCTAGATTCCTAGGATTGACATTAAAATATTGCTATAAATGTGCATAAAACTAGATATATGCTCCTTATGCTGACAGCTCTTATACAACTGTAAAATAAAAATTTTATAGACAAAATGACTAGAAAGAAAAGTATAAAACAATACATTACCATTAATATCACTAGAATAAAACAAATAACATTTAGCTGAAATTAAATTACCTCTTGAAATGTGAAGATGAAGCTCACTGCTTATGTGCATGTTCTTTTTCACAAAGCCAGCCTATTTTACTGGATGATGGTTCATTTAGCCCAGCACTCTTCTCTATTTGGTTAATAATGTATATGTTGACATATCCGTCTTTCATTTAGCCAGTAAAAGAATCTGAATATTTTAATAGTCTGGCCCCAAATACTGTTGCAAACACAAGTGGAAACATGGGCCATGAAATTTCCGTTAGCATTTGGTTTTGAGATACTTATCCAGATAACAGGGGATTCTCATAAATATTATAATGTGGTTGTATTTTCATTTTGATTATCTAAAAAAAAATGAGGTAGAATGAATAGAGCTTGATGATTGAGTGTCCATGAAGATTATGAGAGAGGGAAGAGCAAAAGGGACTTCTGAATTTGGAGTTTGGGAGACAGGGTGCTGTTCAACAAGGAAGGAATATGCATAGAGTCACAGATTTGATGGCCAAGATTGTGGGTTAAGTTTAAGGTTTGTTAAATTCGAGATGTCAAGGGACAGCAAGATGATGCCTAGAAGGCAGCTGGCCACATCTGCAGTTCAGAAAGGGTGGGCTGGAGAAAGAAATTTGGGAATCTTTAGCTTGTGTTGATAACAGTTGAAGACAGAGTCTATATTATCTAGGACTTCAAAGTAATGAGAAAAGTCAATCTCAGAGAGAACTCTGAGGGACACATAACTTTAAAGGTCAGGTAGAGGAAAAGGAGCCCCCCACAAAGAAAATGAGGAGAGTCTGGGGAGTAACAAAGACTCAGCAGAGTCTGATGTCATAGAAGCCAACAGACAGAATAAGTTTTTGAAAAAGAAGGAATACTGCAGAGAGATTAAAAAAAAAAAAAAAAAGGACAGAGCCTGAAAATAATTTTGGCAAAAGGAGGACCTCTTGAATGCACTTTTGGTAGGATGGTTCTATGAGAATGATTCTGATAGAAGTCATACTACAGGGGATTGAAGCATGAATGGAAAGGGAGACAAGAAAACCTTTTCAAGAAGGTTGATTGTAAAGTGAAGAAAAATACTTTTTTATTTTTGATATGGAGGCTGGCTCTGCCACCCAAGCTGGAGTGCAATGGCATGGTCTTGGCTCACTGCAACCTTCACCTTCAGGGTTCAAGTGATTCTCCTACCTCAGTCTCACAAACAGCTGGGATTACAGGTACTGGCCACCATGCCCGGCTAATTTCTGTATTTTTAGTAGAGACGGGGTTTCACCATATTGGCCAGGCTGTTCTCGAACTCCTAACCTCAAGTGATCTGCCCACCTTGGCCTTCCAAAGTGTTGGAATTATAGGCGTGAGCCACCTCTCCTGGCTGGAAAATGCTTTTAAAAATCTTAGTCAACATACTTTTGATGTATACATATTTTAGAATATCATTTGTATTACTTCCATGTCAGTTGTGTTGGTTATAATGGATTTGATTATATTGTTTTCATGTCTTTTGTGTTGGTTTGTATTGGATGTTTTCTTTTTGTTTCTTTAATGTTTAAATGGCTGTGACAAGCGTCTTTATCTTACTTTTTTTAAACACGGATCAATTCTTTGGGCTAGATTGCTAGAATGGGAATTATTGGATCATGAAGTATAAATATTTTTAAGGTGCTTGTTAAATCCACCAAGTCATTTTCTAGGGGAGAATATACCAATATATATTTTCACATGCCATGTAAGAGATTGCTAATTTCTTTGCATTCTAGCTGGAACTGAGTTTCATAACTTTTACAAACATCTTTGCATCCTTACTAAAAGGAATTGGTGCTCCTTTGAGAGCTGATTGATTCTAGGCTTGGGGCAGGGAAAGTTCAAGATGAGCCTGCCAGGTCAAAAAGTAAGGAAATGCTCTCAACAAATTAGGTATAGCAGGAATATGCCTCAACACAATAAAGGTCATATATAACAAACCAACACCTAATATCATTCAACGGTAAAAAAGAGAAAGCTTTTCCTCTAAGATCAGGAACAAGACCAAGACACTCACTCTTGCCACTTCTATTTAACATAGTACTAGAAGTACTAGTCAGGGCAGTCAGGCAAGAGAATGAAATAAAAGGCATCTAAACTGAAAAGGAAGAAATTAAATTGTACCTGTTTGTAGATGACATGATCTTATATATAAAAACAAACTCTAAATACTGCACCAAAAAACTGTTAGAACTAATAAACAAATTTAGTAATGTTGTAGGATATAAAGTCAATATATAAAAATCAATACTATTTCTAAATATTAACAGTGAACTATCTGAAAGAGAAATCAAGAACACAATCCTATTTGCAATAGCTGCAAAACCATATTAAAATACTTAGAAATAAATTTAACTAAGAAGTAAAAGACCTGTACACTGAAACCTATAAAACATTGATGAAAGAAACTGAAGACAGAAATAAAAAGACATCTCATGTTTATGGGTTGAAAGAATATTAAAACATCCAAAGTGATCCACATATTCAATGCAATCCCTATACAATTTTTCACACAGATAGAAAAAAACTATGGAATGACAAAAGAAGCTGAATAGCTAAAGAAATCTTGAGCAAAAAGAACAAAGCTAAAAGCATTATACTGCTTGATCTCAAAATATACTACAAAGCTATAGTAATCAGAACAGCATGGTACTGGCACAGAAACACAAACCAACTCAACAGAATAAAGAGTCCATCAGTTAACAGAGTTGCAAATTTTTTTAAAAAATTAAAAAATAAAAGAAAAAGAATAAAGAGTCCAGAAATAAATCTACCCATTTACAGCCAATTGTTCAACAAGGGGCCAAGAATACACAATAGGGAAAGGATATTCTCTTCAATAAGTAGTAATGGGGAAATGAGATATCCATATGCAGGAGAATAAAATTAGAGGATTTTCTCATGCCATATACAACAATCAACTCAAAAAAATTGAAGCCTTATGTGTGCAACCTGAAACTGTAAAACTGCAAGAAAAAAACGAGGGGGAGAAGCTCTATGACACTGGTTTGAGTGGTGATTTTTTAGATATGACCCCAAAAGCACAGGCAGCAAAAGCCAAATAGACAAATGAGATTACATAAAACCGAAACGTTTCTACAGAGCAAGGGTTACAATCAACAGATTGAAGAGACAACATAGAGTACAGGAGAAAATATTTGCCAGCCATACATCTGATAAAGGGATAATATCCTAAATACATAAGGACCTCAAACAATTCAATAGTAATAAAACAAATAATCTGATTATAAAATGGGCGAAGGATGTGAATAGACATTTCTCAAAAAAGGACAAACAAATGGCCAGCAGCTATATGAAAAAAATGTTCAACATAATTAATCATCAGACAAATGCAAATGAAAACCACAATGAGAGATATCACTTCATACCGATTACAATGGCTATATCAAAAAGACAAAAGATAACAAGGTTGAAGAGAATATGGAGAAAAGAAAACCCTTTCACATTGTTGGTGGGAATGTAAATTAGTACAACCATTATGGAAAACAGTATGGAGGTTGCTAAAAAACTTAAAACTATCATGTGATCCAGCAGTCTCACTACAGGATATATATCCAAAGGAAATAAAATCACTATATATATATTTTTTAATTGAAATAAAAAAAATCTTTTTATAGAGATGGGGTGTTGCTATGTTGACCAGGCTGGTCTCGAACTCCTGGCCTCAAGCAATCCTCCCATCTTGGCCTCCCAAAGTGCTAGGATTATAAGCATGAGCCACTGTGCCCAACCAAAATCACAATTTTGAAGAGGTATTTGCACTCCCATCTTTATTGCAGCATTAGTCACAATAGCCAAGATAAGAAATCAACCTAAGTGTCCATCAATGAACAACTGAATAAAGAAAATGTTTATATAGATATACACACACTGTGGAATATTATTCAGCCTTAAAAAAGAAGGAAATTCTGTCTTTTGTGACAACATGGATGAACCTGGGGACATTATGTTAAGTGAAATAAGTGAGGCACACAAATATACCACAAGATCATATATGTGGAATCGAAAAATATTGAACTCATAGAAGTAGGGGGTAGAATGGTGGTGGCCAGGGGTAAATGGTGGTAGAGAGAGAAAAAGAACAAAAAGATGTGCTCAAAAAGTAATGGAGGCATGTCCAATGGACTCTGGAGTTTGTTGGAAGGGGCTCACACCAGCCAAAGCAGGGACATCTGGATCATAGCAATGAATTGTGGCAGTAATGAATTACAACATGTTAGAAAAAAAAATGAGTCCAAATTCATACTAACCAAGATAAAGAAAGAAAGAAAAAGATGGAAAGCTATTAGTTGCAGTAAAATTGGACTAATACATACAGAGGAATAGAAGTATAATACCATCAAGCAATGATTGATTCAGCAAGAATCCTAAATCTGTGCTTGGATGAAAGTATTTGAGGAGGCTATTTACACAGACAAATAATCTCTCTACAGATAAAATTCATCTGGAATTAATTTTGAATGTCTAGTATGAAGTGAGAATAGAAAATGATTTTTTTCCCCAAAAACAGTAACCCAGTTTTCCATCTCTTTTCCACAAAAATTAAACTGTAAGCTAATATAGATATTAGACTGTAAGCTTCTTTTTTTTTTTTGAGGCGGAGTTTCGCTCTTGTTACCCAGGCTGGAGTGCAGTGGCGCGATCTCGGCTCACTGCAAATTCGCCTTCTGGGTTCAGGCAATTCTCCTGCCTCAGCCTCCCGACTGTAAGCTTCTTGAGGACATGAACCATGTAATGTTCACATGTATTTTTATTTTTTAGGCTAGTCAAGTGAAGCAGTGGGATATGTTCATAATTTTATCCTTAGTGCAGTGCTTATATAACTAACATTGCAGGTTAAATTAGAGACTCAAAAATATTTGTGGAGTGCACTTTTTAAAAAAATCATACCTGGAGTTTCTATAAACACTACAGTCTTCGTGGCTGGGCGATTTATTCTTTTCATATGACCTCTGTACCTATTTTATATTTCATTGTAAGTTTATGAAATATTAACATACGGGGGATAATTACGAGGGCCTTTTTTGATTATCAGAAAAAAAAAGTTTTTTTAAATGTTTTTAATGCAAGGCTGAGACTTGAGCATCTTTATGGGCTGAGGAGGAAGAGTAATTGGAAAAGGGGAGGTTGCAGATACGGTACAAGCTCCCAGACAGGAGAGGGTGAATTGGGGGCCAAAAGGATTGAGCTGGGGAAGAATAGGCCCTTTCCTCAGAGAAATGAGGGAGAAAGGCAGACCAGGGCAGATGTGGACGTAGGTAAATGTGGTGGTTGTGGTGGGGAATTAGGTTGTTAAGGGTCACGCCCAGATAACTTGGGATTTTTCACTTGGGTATAAAATAAGATTCTCTGCTGAGAATGATAGTCAAGGTAATGTGGGGGTCGGGTGGTGGTCTGGCGCAGCAATAATGAGAATGGGAGAAGCTGACTACAGTCTCCCAGAAAGAATGCTGAAGGGCCTAGCTGACGATGGTGACTGGGATTTGCACTGAAATCAACCTGCAGGTTTCGATGGTACTTGCCTATTCCAGGAAAACTGGGTAGGGATTTGACAAAACTCTTAAGGAAAAGGACCCACATAATTTAATTAAAATAGCACCTCCCTTTAGATTTCGTCTCCTTTTCCATCCTCCCCTCCCAAGCCCCACAGCTGCGGTGGGCGGGTTTTAGCATGTTTTCTGCCGTTCACTGCACTGTGCTCTCGGCACGGCAGAAAGGACGAATAACGCTAGCAAGCTAAGCAAGACAGGGCTTGGTAACTTTATTTGCATCAGAATTTGCAACACAACACCTAAATGAAAAAATTAGAAAGCCAACATCACTTACTCTGGGTCAGGGCACCATGCCATTCGCTTTAAGTGCATTTACTTAATCCTCAAAAAAGTATTAAGAAGTGAGTCCTATTATTAACCTGACTCTACACACCAGAGGTCTAAGGCCTAAAGAAATGACCAATTTGTTTAAGATCATACGGCTGGTTATTGGCGGAGTCATGCAAGTCTGGAAACAGTCTAACTTCGGTTCTGGGCTACACGAGTGAACTGTCAGTCTACAACAACGCAGTAACATATTATGAGTGCCCACAGCATCGAACACATACGGCAGCCGCAGTCCAGCCAGTACCTGTGCAGTCCCCAGAATACCAAGCACCCAACTGGTAACGCCACACGCGTGACGCTCACGCGCGCCGTGCGTCTGGCTTCTTCCTGGAAGACTGAAGTGGCCTAATCTCGGCCAAATGATCAGGACGACTCGATCTGGGCCAGACTCCTTCTGCCTGAACACCTGATCCGAGCGTCGTGCGGGCTGGGAGGAGCCGGCCTCCGGGAAAGATTGAGGATTGGCGGACAGGAAAACAGAGGGCGGAGTCTGGGGTGAAGCGAGAAGCCGCAACAAACTGGTAAGCAGCTTCGCTTCCTGCCGCAACTGTTCGCGGCCTCAGGAGCACATCCCCGCGCTCGGGTGCCGACTTCTGGGGGCTGAGCCGGTGAAACGGTGACTGGGGTGGAGGGCAGCCGGCGCGGCCGGGGCGGGAGGCGCAGGTAAGGGCGGGGGCCTGGAGCGCGGCTGGCTAGAGCTGAGCATGAGAGAGAGGCCGGTTTGGGGAACTCCTGGGCCAAAGCTGATGTGAAGGCAAGAACTGGGGTTCCTCAGCCAGGGTTTGGGGCCTGGCTGCGGCTGAGCAAGGAAGGACAGAGAACCTGCCTTTAGAATTAGCTGGTCCTTCCGATTCCCCGGCTGCCTCGTCTGGCGAGTGGGGACAGAAGTCGGGTGGGGCCCTTGAGATTTCCTTGGAAACCTTAGTTCTTTTGCCTCTCTCTCGACCCTTACGCCTGAACTTCTTTAGGAGGGGAAGAGTCCTGTTGCTTTTTCCCTCTCAGTGCAAGAGTTCTGAGTTTGTTAGAGGCGCATCGGTAGGTTGGAAAAGAAAGTTCATCATCTGCAGAAACGATACCAACCGTGGGGGTTCAAGTATGTGCTTGTCTTCTTAAATGCTTGCCTCTGCTATTTGAGACGATTCCATTTCAACTTCAGAGTCTCGAGGAGGAGGCTTATTTCCCAATTAGTGTTTACCCTTTGCTTAGAAAGTTCCCAAGAAAAGGTTGAGAATGGAATGTGTTGAATACTTTTAGGACTTAGGGGTTTTCTGCCCAGTCAGAGGTTATTCCTAAGACAATCAAGAAATTTAAGAAGTGCTAGAATTCTGTATAAAGCAAGTTATTCGTGTGTATCTGCTGTGTGTCTATGATATATTATCTAATATTGACGCAGTGCATCCTGTGTCGTAAAATGTGTCCAATGTTGGCAATAGAGGTAGTCGCTTGGTATAGTGTGCTTATTTATGATTTGAGTCTCTTTTTGGCACTCCATAACTCCCACTCTGTCAGTAGTCTTACAAGAAGTGGTCTTATTTCTTTCTTTCGTGTTTGTGACAAAGATTGTGTAGGTTAAATCTCTTCTGCGGAGCAAGACTAATTCCCTGTGTCCTCCCTTTTTCTGCTTTCTGAATCATGCTCTGGTTTTTCTTTAGTGTTTCTTTAGGCGTGCAGGTCAAAAATTGAACAAGAAATCTTTGTTGATAGAAGCTAACATTTCCAATATTCAGCTTTCCTAAATCATTAAATAAATTTTCAGTATGTACGTACGTATGTATGTATGTATGTATGTATTTTTGAGACGCAGTCTCTCGTTCTGTCCCCCAGGCTAGAGTGCAATGGCATGATCTCGGCCGACTGCAACCTCCGCTTACCGGGTTCAAGCGATTCTCCTGCTTCAGCCCCCCGAGTAGTTGGGATTACAGGCGCGTGCCACTACACCTGGCCAATTTTTGTTTTTTTTTTTTGTTTTTTTTTGAGACGGAGTTTCGCTCTTGTTACCCAGGCTGGAGTGCAATGGCGCGATCTCGGCTCACCGCAACCTCCGCCTCCTGGGTTCAGGCAATTCTCCTGCCTCAGCCTCCTGAGTAGCTGGGATTACAGGCACGCGCCACCACGCCCAGCTAATTTTTTGTATTTTTAGTAGAGATGGGGTTTCACCATGTTGGCCAGGATGGTCTGGATCTCTCGACCTCGTGATCCACCCGCCTCGGCCTCCCAAAGTGCTGGGATTACAGGCTTGAGCCACCGCGCCCGGCCAATTTTTGTTTTTTTTAGTAGAGACGTGCTTTCCCCACGTTAGCTAAGCTGGTTTCGAATTCCTGACCTCAGGCGATCCACCCGTCTCAGCCTCCCAAAGTGCTGGGATTACAAGGTGTGAGCCACTGCGCCTGAGCTCTCCCTCCCTCTCCCAGGCTGGAGTGCATTGAGTCTTGGCTCACCGCAGTCTTTGTCTCCCAGGCTCAAGCGATTCTCCTGACTCGGCCTCCCAAAGTGCTGGGATTACAGGTGTGAGCCACCACGCCCGGCCTTTACTGATTGGCTTCTGATAGTTTGTAGTAGGTCAGCATGTATTAGTAGCCTTAATTAGAAAGGGTAAAGAATTGGTGATATATTAGAAGGCATTAGATAGCTAGGTTAATAGGACCGATTACCTCTCAGTTAGGAAACAGTCCTAGTTTATATTTTAAAGAGTTGTTAAGCTGCTGAAGAGTGAGAGTTATAATTTTTTCAGGGCCCTCGTATCATTATGTAATTATTAGGATTAACTATATGATTGGGTTTGTGTTTCAGAGACTACACTTGCTGAGTGTTTTCCTGGGAATTTTTATCTTCATATTTCCAAAGCCAAGTATAGTTTTTGTGTAGATAACCTTTAGAAGTAATTCTAAGACTCTTTTGGCAGAGTGCCATCTCTGCTTCTGACATTACTTGTGTCAAAGTAGAATATAGGCTGTTTTCCAGGGGTTGTTGTTACGACCGTCACATTATCCTTTCTCTCCAGTGCTCTTTTTTTTTTCTTCTTCTTCTTTTTTTTTTTTTTGTAATAAAATAGAGATGAGGTCTCCAATTCCTGGCCTCAAGTGATCTCCCATCTCAGCCTCCCAAAGTGCTGGGATTACAGGCATGAGACCACAGTGCCTGGCCTCTTTAAAACAACAATAACAACAACAAAAAACCACAAGCTTTTTTTTTAAGTGTATACTTGATCAATCATCAGCTTACTTCTCAACACTTTTTGCCGAATTGTCATGACACTTCAGAAGGAATTTTGATTATTCTTCTCAATACTGTAGAAGATATTAGAAACCTTTCTTCCCCATCTTCTTTTTTTCCTTCCTTTTTCCTTCCCTTTCCTCTTCCTCTTTTTCTTTTCCCTCCCCCCCATAAACATTTATTGCCAAAATTCTGTTTAAATCAGTAGTTTTTCTGATTTAATTAATTAATTAAATTATTGATCTCACAAAGTCTTGAGTAGTTAGAGAATGCAGATAGGCTAAAAGTAAAGTGTGAAGAGCTACAAAAGTAATTTTGATTTGAGGAATACTTTTGGGGTAAGACTTGGGGTATAGTGACAATTTTATCTGTATGACCCCCAAGAAAGTTGTTTTAGGTTCAGTGTACCTTAGTTGCCTCAAAGGTAAATGTAGTAATAAAGCCAGCTGTGTGTGCTTTCCGGGACTGTTAAGAATAAAATGAGATGGTAGATATGACTTTGAATGTGAAAAGCATTTTACCAAGAGTGTAATGTCCTCTTTGTAAAGTGAAGACTAGATTATAAACTATAGTATATATATTGTTTTTTCCAAGGGAGGAACCTTGTCTTTATTTTGAAACAATAGGTGGCCTTCTGGTGGCCAGAACATGCTTCTGCCTGTGGGGGCCACTGTCTGGGCCCTAAGGATCGGCAGAGCTCAGTATGCTTAGGATGTTTCAGGAAGGCCTCGTAGTTGATGCAGCCGTTGCAGACCTCATGTCCTGCCAGAACGGTCTCCATCTCCTCCTCAGCTATATTCTCTCCCAGGGTGGTAAGGACTTGTCTGAGCTCTGCTGTTTTAACTTTGCTGTTCTCCTCCTTGTCAAACACGTGAAGCCCCTCCAAGTAGTCCTCACATGTGCCCTGGTTCCGGTTCTTGGCTTCTGCTTGGAGCATGGGCAGGAAAGTCTTAAAGTCCACATGCTGGGACTTCAGCTCGTCACTCTTGGGTTCCCCAGGATCTTGAGCACCTTGGCATTGGTGGGGTTCTGGCCCAGGGCCCCCAATATGTCCCCAAACTGGCTGTACAGGATCTTGCCATCCGCCACTCTGCCAAACAGCTTAAAGGCCTCCTTGAGCTCCTCCAGCTGGTCCTTGTTAAACTTGATCAGCACTTTGGAGAGATTAGGGGCTCCTGGGTTTTCTCAGGGGTTTGGGAGAATAGCTGGCTCAGCTTTGATCTTGGCTGGAGAGACCCCTGCTGCTGGCTTGGCAGCAGGTTCGGAGAGGGAGGGCCCTGCTGCTTCCTTCCCAGACAGAACATCCTTCTTGCGAAGCATGATGTCTGGTGGCCAAAGGACAGTGTGTGGATGGGGGCACCCATCTACTTTGGGGTCTGTGTCTGGGGCACTGTTTTAATAATTAGAGTTATCCATGGCTCTTCTCTTTGAAATATAAATAAATATGGCAGAAAATACTATTCTGTAACTTCCATCTGGTGATGTGGTTAGCTTTACTGCTTTGGTTGAAATACGATTTTTGGTTATTTAGAAAAAAAGCGCTTTAAGAAGATCTGCATTAATGTCTATATGAATTGAGGCTTAAAGGGAGGAAAAACCAGGTTCATTTGTCCAGGAGCAAATGCAGTGGGGAAACAACTTGTTGATTTGAATAGTCGTCATAGGTCATGAAGCATAGCTTCAGGTAAAAGTTTTGTAGAAATGTCGTTAGAGGATGATTTTCATGTCCTTGTCTTAGAAATGTAATTATTTTATTTTTATTTATTTATTTTTTTTGAGACGGAGTTTCACTCTTGTTACCCAGGCTGGAGTGCAATGGCTTGATCTTGGCTCACCGCAACCTCCGCCTCCTGGGTTCTGGCAATTCTCCTGCCTCAGCCTCCTGAGTACCTGGGATTACAGGCACGCATCACCATGCCCAGCTAATTTTTTTGTATTTTTAGTAGAGATGGGGTTTCACCGTGTTGACCAGGATGGTCTCGACCTCTCGACCTCGTGATCCACCCGCCTCGGCCTCCCAAAGTGCTGGGATTACAGGCTTGAGCCACCGCGCCCGGCTGAAATGTAA
>NW_016107506.1:1534859-1612082 GCF_001604975.1 Cebus imitator
GGATTACAGGCTTGAGCCACCGCGCCCGGCAAAATAAATATTTTCTATAATTCAAATAGTAATGTTTAAAATTAAGCTGGCTATCAGATCATAGTTTTAGGTGATTGAGACTCTTATGATTTAGACAGCAATGTGTTCAGTCCTTTGGAATATATGAAGCTAGATTTATTTACGGTTTGTTTTCATATATCTGAATTTTCACAGAATAGGATTTTCTAGATATTTGGATGCTGTTTGGAATCAGCTTTCGAGCTTCCTGAGGAACTTATACATTTGCTTGTTTCTTGTGTTTTTCAGACTCATGAAATGGCCACAGATGATAAGACGTCCCCAACACTGGATTCTGCTAATGATTTGCCTCGATCTCCCACTAGTCCTTCTCATCTCACACACTTTAAACCTTTGACTCCTGATCAAGATGAGCCCCCTTTTAAATCAGCTTATAGTTCTTTTGTAAATCTCTTTCGTTTTAACAAAGGTAAGACTTATTACGGTTAAGAGGTTTGATTCTTTGAAATACTCCTTTGTTTCCAGTAGCTCACCATGATCATATAGTGATTAGTACTCTGTTCAGCTTTAATGTTGGGTCTGTAAGAAAGTGAAATATTAACAAGCTGATAGCTTTAATTGTAGGTCACCAGGGTTTACTGCTGAAGAGAAAGCTAGAACTTTTACTGTAATATCATTAATAATTGGTAACTAAAGGTCTGAATTAAAAACTAAATGTTAAAAGAAGGTTTCTTTTAATAGAGAAATCAGTATTCTTTTTTTCTTAATATACTTCAACTTACTTCATAGAATGGACTTTGTCCTTTTGGGGATTAGTAGCTAAAATATTTAAAGCAATGAAACTAAAAGGAGCAGTACATGGAAGGAAAGGTTTATATTTTTCAAAAATTGGAAGCTGTCAGTAGGCCTCTTGCTGACTTAAAATATTAGATTAAAGTGTACATGTCATGACATCAAATGAAAAGATACTTTTAAAATGAGCTATTTTTAAGTGATATGTCTTTTACCTGGAATAAGAATTTTAAAAACGTGGCCCATATATTTTGTCTTTTGTTTGTCTGTATTACTTGAAGTGTGTTAGAAAGTAATTCTTGTTGTTGTAAAGAATTTGGGGAGGTTAATAGTTTTAATTAACTTGGTAGAATATTTTATTTTATTTTATTACTTTTTTTGAGACAGAGTTTCACTCTTGTTGCCCAGGATGGAGTGCAATGGCACGATCTTGGCTCACCACAACCTCTGGCTCCTGGGTTCCAGTGATTCACTTGCTTCAGCCTCCCAAGTAGCTAAGATTACAGGCATGTGTCACCATGCCTGGCTAATTTTGTATTTTTAGGAGAGACAGTGTTTCTCCATGTTGGTCAGGCTGTTCTCGAACTCCTGACCTCAGATGATCTGCCTGCCTTGGCCTCTCAAAGTGCTGGGATTACAGGCATGAACCACCGTGCCTGGCCAGTAGAACCTTTAATAATATTAACTGAATTTTATTTATGATCATATTTAAAGTGCTATAAAAACCCTTTAGTACATTTTGAAGACAATGATATTTTCAAAAATAAACTATTTTTTAGACCAGTTTTAGATTTACAGAAAAATTGGGAAGATAGATTTCCATATACTCCCATACCCAGTTTTCCTTATTATAAACATTTTATATTAGTCTGGTACATTTGTTATAATTAATGCACTATTATTTTTAGATTGTTAACTAAATTACGTACTTTATTTAGATTTCTTGAGCTTTTACCAGTTGTTCTTTTTGTGTTCCAGAATCCCATTTATGATGCCACATTACACTGAGTTATCATAAGACAATAACATTTTTATTTATTTAGCAAATGCTTATTGATTACCTCCTTTGTGCTGGGAACTGTTTTAATAGTGTAAGGGATCTATCCCATAAACAGACCGAAAAAAAAAAAAACTGCCTTTATATGAAGCTTGCATTTTGTTTCCTTCAATATGCTCAAGAAATTTCTAATGAAAGTAAAACAAATAGAAGATCATATATACCACGGGTGTGATTATTGGCCTGTAATTTTGTCCCCTTCTTTGAATTTTCTTTTTTAAAAATCTAGGCTGGGCACACAGTGGCTTTTGCCTGTAATTTCAGCACTTTGGGAGGCCGAGGTGGGGTATCACTTGAGGCCAAGAGTTCAACACCAGTCTGGGCAACATAGGGAGAACCTGTTTATATTTAAAATTAAATTAATGAAAACGGAAAAAAAAATGTTTAAATTATGCATGTAATACATTCATACATTGTTGCCTGAAAATGTCATCTACTTCCTTCTCATTGCTGAACTCTCAGTCTTCGTTTTTCAAGTAATGCCAAGTGTTCCCTTGCTACAGAAAGAGCAGAAGGAGTCCAGGGAGAACAGCAGCCTTTGAGTGGAAGTTGGACCAGCCCTCAGCTCCCTTCAAGGACACAATCTGTTAGGTCACCCACACCTTATAAAAAACAGCTTAATGAGGAACTCCAGCGGCGCTCTTCAGCATTAGGTAAACAGTTTTCTTATTTTATTCCCTTCTATATACTAGATTTTTCCACAGTCATTGTGTTTCCTAGTTTGTTTATAGCAGGACTTAACTTTCCTACTATTTGGAATAGTCAGGTACTGTTCAGAGTAAATAAAACTGTTACCTAGGAAGTGAAAGAATTTGTTGACACCTGGAAAAATTCTTAAATGAGTCTTTAAAATTTAACTTAGGCAAGGCACATATCTCTTGACTATTTTTTGATTAATTACTTGCTTGGGTTTCAGCAGAGAACAGTTTGCAACATCCCCAGGAGAACACAGGTTAGTTTCTACTTTGTGAATGAATTCTGTATCTGTCCTTGGTATGCTAGTGAAATGTGATATGCATGCCTCTGGCTGCAGAACTCTGTCATCTCCATTAGTGGGCTGCCACTTGCTCTTGGCCTTCTGTCCTTGTTGGGGTGCAAACTGTCAGTGTGGCTGAATAAGCTGAGCTCCCCTCATCTGTCCGTTTTCCATTCTGATCTACTACACAGTCATTTCCTTCATTTTCATGCTCTTCCAATGAGTATGGGCTGGGGATTGGTGTCAGAATTGAGAAATTAGATAAAGAGAGGTGGTTTATGTTTTATTTCTGTCAGATTTTTAAACTTGGTGGAGTGGTTTGTCCAAGTCAAGGTGACAGAAGAAAGGAAGTGGAAAGTGGCATGATAGAGGGGAAGGGATGCAGCACTGGGGACTAGATGTCCCTGAACCCCAGATCCCGTCTGGTCTGGTTGATCTTCCCCCAGGTAATGGTGGTTGGCAGAAGGTACTTTATTGTGAGTTGAGACTCAGTCAGCCAGAACAAAGAGAAGCCAAGCAAAAGAAGAGTTTCTAGCCAAGGACTGGCACAGAGCTGGCTGTATCACCTGCACAGGTTTTCTAGGGCAATGAGCCTCAGCCTGGGTTACATCAGCCGTTTGGAGGGAAGAATCAGAAGATGGGGAGTAGGAGAGAAAGGAGTTCTCCTTTTATTCCAGATAATCTCTATTTTAACCTTTAACCTCAGTAAACTCTCCTTAGCTCTTGTGCCTGACCCACAGCAACAGTATTTTTTGTTGAGGGAACTCTTTTGACTAAATCCCGCGCTGAATTGAGTGTAGGGTTTTTTTTTTTTTCTTTTTTTTTTTTAATTTCTAAAATCAAGTTGGACTAGAATGTAATCTTTTAGAAGTTACAAATTGGAAAGCCATGCCATTGGTGTTGTGATCCAACTTGAGCTTTAATATCTCCAGGTTGAGCCTTTAATGTTTAGTTTCCTTATTGTCTTTTTCAGTTGTCTTGATTATTTGATTCTACCTCGAAGACATTTGAGCTTCAGAAGCCTGGTGGTGTTTGGCCAATCAAGTTATTTTTCCTACTAAAAAGGCTTGTAATTCTACAGTTTACTAGCTTTCAGAACTTAGGAAAGTTATTTAATTTTCTAATGTTCATTTTGCAAGAGAAGTAGCCAAGGCTATTTGCCTAAGGGCATAGAGCTAGACCAGATTTTCTCTTTGGGTTTCTTTCATCTTCAGCCAACATCTATGTTTCTCTTGTTCCAAGAAGGGTCTCGTTCATCCTTTTTCAGTGGACGATGCTGTTAATACTTTCTTATATTGCAAAGGACTTCACACACTATTGTTGCCTGCTGCACGGGAGCACAGCTGTTATGTTTCCAGTAGCTTCACCCATCTCCTTTTTCAACTTGTAGATCATGGAGAGTTGCTTTTCTTTTTTGAGATGCAAGACAAGTTTAGTTATTCTAATACTTACAGTAGCAACACATCTGAGTTATGTGCTGAAACTAAGATACGACTTTATAGAAGATGAAAGTTTCCAGAGTTTTCTAAAATAGGTACAGTTTTGATAGTTACTTCAGTGATTACATTATCTTGGGAAATTCTTAGTAAACTTTAGATCTCAACCTCTCATTTCTTTGTAATTGTTTTTTTCCCTGCCTAGCCAAAACGACACCTATAACAAATATAGTAAATGGTGAGTTCGAGGAAGATTCAGAATGAGGTGTTTTCCAGCTTACTTTGCCTTAGGTTATAGGTTGACAGATTTAAGCTAATAGGATGTTCTCCTTTTTGTCAAAACATCTTTGCTTCATCCTTAGGTTTGTAACTCCCAGAGATAGGCAGAAACTTTGGTTGTAATTTTGGTCTAAGTTAAGGAAATAATAGGTGACAACTTTGGTGGGCATAACCTATTTTGGCCACCAGTCTGGAATTTGGGCTTATTAGTGATAGATTTGGCTTCAGTATTGCTATGTCAGGTATAAATGATCCTTTCCAATTTGGAGCTGCAGGGTTGGGGAAGTGACAGGGAGGGATAGGATTGGAATTTTAGCAATTTTTCTGGCAGTTTTAATCTGCTTGGACCATTGGTCAAGTTTTATCATGGCAAATTAGCATTCTGGATGTTGTGAGGTCTGTCAGAATCTTTGAAGGCTGGGCTATTAAACTTTTTTCCGATCACCTTCTGCCTGAGACTTTGGATATATGGTCTGCAGACAGAACTGAACTGTTTGATCCTATTGCTTATCTGTTTGACTTTAGGGACCAAGCTAAGTTAACTCTCCCTGATTGCTTTTTCTTCTGCTAAATTTCTAGCAGGCATTTATTATAAGTTGGACCAAAGGGCTTAATAAGTCATTAATGAATTTTGCACCATTTAAGTGATGTTCCCATTCCAGGCCTGAAAACCATCAGTGGTCTCAGACAACGCTTGTCTTATGCAGCCTTTACTCGCTTGTAAAACAGCATTTTACATGATAAATACTTTCAGTAGCCTCTTACCCTTATAAAGACTCGCTTTAACTCTCAATTCATATAACTGGATGAGAGAACATAATTATATGCTAAAAATAAGAGAGAGTTTCCATCACATATATACCTTGTTGTTTATAGATACTAGGGACTATTAACGAGGTTGCTTTTTTTTAATCCAACTCAGACACAAGAAGGAAAGCAGAACCTACCTTTGGAGGTCATGACCCTCGTACAGCTGTTCAGCTTCGAAGCCTCAGCACAGTATTAAAACGCCTCAAGGAAATCATGGAGGGGAAAAGCCAGGTACTGTCTAGAGGCTTTGGAAGATTACTTATGGAGCGCTTATGGGGATCATGCCATACCTACTGAAGATGGCATAAAGCCACTTTAAAGAAAGTTTAAGTAGCGTTTCCTCCAGGTGTGAGCACCCTATTTTTATACATAAGTTCTTAATTTTATTGTAGTCTAATTTATCAGTTTTCTTCCCTTTATGCTTAGTGCTTTTTGTGTTCTGTTTAAGAAGTGTTTATCTAGTTCAGGGCAGTAGATATTCTCCTATGGTTTCTTTAAGAAGCTTTATTATTTCTATCAAGTATAGGGGTCAGGCTTTGATTTTTCTTCATGGATGTCCAGTTGGATATAGTACCATCGTTTTGAAAAGATCATCTTTCACTGATTACATTATAAATTTCATCATAAGTCCATATGTGTGTGAGGATATGTCAGGGTTCTCTTTTCTGTTCCATACCTTTATTTTTTTCTATTCTTGTACCAGTACCCTGTCTAAAGTTATTGTAGCATTAGAATAAGTTTTGATGGCTGGTAATATAACTTCTTCAATTTTGTTCTTCAAGATTCTCTTGGTTATTTTGACCTTTTGTATTCCCATATGAATTTTTGAATTAGCTTGTTATTTTCTGCAAAAGAAACCTTTGAGGATTTCATTTGCCATTGCATATTAATAATCAGTATTTTCAAGAAGCCTTCACACATTTTTATTGTTATAGGATAGTGACCTGAAACAATACTGGATGCCAGATAGCCAATGTAAAGAGTGCTATGACTGTAGTGAGAAATTTACAACCTTTAGGCGCAGACACCATTGCCGACTATGTGGGCAGATTTTCTGCAGTCGTTGCTGTAACCAAGAAATCCCTGGAAAATTTATGGGCTATACAGGTAAATGCATTTTATTGCCAGTTTACAATTTTTAAAGGTCATGACTATAAAACACTTATAATACAGGATAGTATTAAGCCAATTTTCATTTTGGGCTTTATGTGTAAGACATGGGGACACAAAGGTGAGGGAGACACAGCTTTGCTTTTAAGAAGTTTACTATTGAATAATACAGTAGATGGGACTGATGATAAATAACTAGAGTAAAAATGTAGATGCTAGCAGAAAACTATAGGAACATTAAAATTTATTAGACAAGATGGTTAGAGTAGATTACTAATTTGAATCACTGTAAGAGTTTTCATTTTACAAAGTACAGATCTTCCTTGACTTACATGACACTGTGCTTTGGTGGTGAATTGTGTCTTACTCAGATTCTTCCATAAGGAACATAGTCAAATTTCATCAATACAGAAATTAAGTTGTTTGTTGAAACAGAAAAAAGTGAACAATGGTGTGTTGATTTATACATTGACTTGGGAGTGGAAGGTAGGCAGAAATTATCTGAAAAAGAACACCCTTAACATCTCTCTCATGTTATTTTTGTTATTGTGAAGATCTTTCTGTCTACTCATATTTTCTACTCAAACTACTAAAGAGTTCAGAGTCCCATTATCTGTCACCCAGAATCCCATTAGCTTTTACAATGGCTTTTTTGTTTGAAAATTATTTGTGTTTTTTTTTTTTTTTTTGGTAATATTTCAACTTTTATTTTAGATTCTTATTTTTTACATGGGTATATTTAGTGATGCTGAGATTTTGTGTGTGATTGATCCTGTCACTCAAGTAGTGAGCTTGGTATCTAATAGTTTTTCGAACCTTGCTCCTCTCCTTCCCTTCTGGTTCTAGTAGTCCCCTTGTCTATTGTTACCATCTTTATGTACTCAGTGTTTGGTTCCCAATTATAAGCAAGAACATGCAGTGTTTGGTTTTCTTTTCCTGTATTAATTTACTCAGGATAAGGGCCTCCAGCAGCATCCATGTTGCTGCAAAGGACATAATTTTGTTCTTTTTTATGGCTGCATAGTATTCCATGGCGTGTACGTATACCACATTTTAAAAATCCATTCCACCATTGGTGGCACCTAGGTTGATTCTGTGTCTTTGCTTTTATAAAAAGTGGTACCATGAACATATGAGTGCATGTGTCTTTTTGGTAGAATGATTTATTTTCCTTTGGGTATACACCAAGTAGTGGGATTCCTGAATCAAATGTAGTAGTTTCGTTTTAAGCTCTTTGAGAAATCTTCAACTGCCTTTCACAGTGATGAATTAACTTACATTCCTATCAGCACTGTATAAGCATTCTCTTTACTCTGCAGCTTTGCCAACATTCCTTTTTTGGCTTTTTGGTAGTAGCCATTCTGATTGGTGTAAGGTGGTATCTTATTGTGGTTTTGATTTGCTAATAATTAGTGATGTGAAGCATTTTTTCATGTTTTTTGGCCACTTGTAGATCTTTTTTTGAGAAGTGTCTATTCATGTCTTTTGCTTAGTTTTTAATGGGGTTGTTTTCTGCTTGTTGAATTACGTTCCTTATATATTCTAGATATTAGATCTTTGTCAGATGCGTAGCGTGCAAATATTTTCTCCTGTGGCTTGTTTAGTCTGTTGATAGTTTCTCTTGCTATGCAGAAGCACTTTAGTTTAATTAGGTCCCATTTGTCAATTTTTGTTTTTGTTGCAGTTGTTTTTGAGGACTTAGTCATAAATTGTTTCTCAAGGCTGATGCCCAGAATTGTGCTTCATAGATTTTCTTCCAGGACTTTCATAGTTTGAGGTCTTACATTTAAACCTTTAATCCATCTTGAATTAATTTTTGTATATGGTGAAACGTAGGGGCCAGTTTCATTCTTCTGCATATGGCTAACCAGCTATCCCAGCGCCATTTATCGAATAGGGAGTCCTTTCCTTGTTGTTTATTTTTGTTGACTTTGTTGAAGATCAAATGGCTGTAAAGTGTGTGGTTTTATTTCTGGGTACTTTGTTTTGTTCCATTGGCTTATGTGCCTGTTTTTGTACCGGTACCATGCTGTTTTTGTTACTATAGCCTGTTCCTATGAAACTACTAATGTTGTTTTTCACAGAATTAGAAAAAACTATTCTAAAATTCATATACAACCAAAAAAGAGGCTGAATAGCCAAAACAATCTTAAGCAAAAAGAACAAGGCAGGAGGCATCACATTTCCTAACTTCAAATTGTGCTCTAAGCCTACAGTAACCAAGATTACAGCTTTTAAAAGGCTTTTTACCTTTAGTTTCTCCCTGCCTGTAATTCATATTTCATATCCTAGTCAGTATTCTTTGTAAAATGCTAATTTGATCATGTCAGGATATTTCCTTGCATAATACTCTTTCAGAGCTCCCATTACCCTCAGAATAAAACCCGTCTGTGGTTGGTATGTTAGTTTCCTAGGGTTGCCATAACAAAGTACCGTAGGCTGAGTGGCTTAGAACAACAGAAATGTATGTCTCAGAGTTCTGGAGGCAGAAGTACCATAATACAGGTCAGGGAACAAATGTAGGGATTCTGCTAGTTTTCTATTCTAACTCTATATTCTAGAACTGAGGAAATAACCATCGAGTGAGTCTGGTGACTCACTAAACTCACAGTAAGACGGACCTGAGCTAAAGTTCCACTGATACCTGACATCTGTAAGCTCCTACTCTGACTGACAGACCAGAGTGATATTTTGGAATGACTGTCAGTTGGGAGTGAGTATCTAATAACCCCTGAAAAATTTGATCATTCATTTCCTTCTCCTCAATGTCTGATCGCCTTAGTAAAAGCATAGATCTCTTTGGGGATGGCTGGTAGAAAGATTAACAGAATATATTTCTGGCAGTGTAGTGGGGTTCTTCCTCAGAATGACCAGTCCCCTCTTTATTCAAGGAGTTTTGGGTCATCTGTAAATGACTCAAGTCTGGGAATTGATTGAGGGGTCATATGACTATTCTTATGATTCAAGATAGACTTATAGCTACTTGATGTAGAGTTGTTTCCCTTATATAAATCAAGTAAGAATTTTGCTGACTGCCCATCTACTTCACTTGTGGAGACATTATGATCAACTAGCCAATGCCGTAGGTCTCTGAGTCAGGCTATTCTGATTACTGCTTTGATTCTGTTGTCTATTACAGTAACCATGCCCACCTTGTCTTTGGTGATTAAAGTGCTACCGGTTGGCCCCTGCCACTCTGGGATCCAGTGATCCCTGTTGCATTTAGGTTTCCTGACCCAGTAGCAGTAATTCCTGCTGTAATTTCTGATCTACAAAGAGCAACGACAAAGCTTTTTAAGCATGCTGGGCCTCCCCTCACAAATTTATTTCTCGTAGTCGTTGTTGAAAGGCGTATCCTCTTTGGGTGAGTCAGCAAGTCTTACATGGTAAAACTACTTTTAAAGTTTCAATCTCCCCTAGCCTTTGGATGCCTTCCTCTATAGTATACTAGGGCATTCCTGACATTTCAACCCCATTTAGTGTAAGCCACCTTTTGGTGTGTTTCAGCCAGTCATCTAAACATACGGTTGGAGACCCTTTTAACCCCTTGAGCTGCAACGATAAATGTAGAATCTGCTTAGTGGGCCCATATCAGTAAATTCAACTTGATCCAACTTTATGTTCTTTGCACTGTTATCCCATACCTTCATTATCCACTCCCACATGTATTTCCTGGGTTTCTATCTGTATAAATTGGAAAAATCATGTAGTTCTTCTGGAGGTAGTTCACCTTCTCATGGGTCACACTTTGTATCTCACCTTTCAGGGCCTGCTGTGATTTGAGTTTCTTTTTACGTCTGGCAGCAAAGAGGAGGAGTAGGAGTAGATCTGAGTAAAATTAGCAGGGTCTTGCAAGGCAGCTAACTCAGGGGAGGTTATTACAGAATATCTGGTCAAAGCAAGGTTAATCTTCTCAAATGAGGTGGAAAGCCTGCTCCTACTGGCAAAGAAGATTCAGAATTTTGGTGTTTAATATCCCCAGCTTCATCAGGATCTTCCTGTATATTTCTGCTCCTTCCCAGTCAGTGCCCTCACTTTAATAGCAGACAAACTTCAGGTTGGTGATTCAGTTTGTGTTTTAATTCAGCCACTTGCAGGATGAGAATGTCATTTTGATTTTTAGCAGTGTTAGCACTGAAGCTGCAAGAGGTAAGGCTTTCTTTCAAGGAAGACATAGAAACTTTCAGATAATTTATACAGTTCTTGAGCCGGGAATTTGAATCCCTAAGGGAATCCATTTCATTTTTCACTTTTGTCTTAATGCAATTAGGAGGAACCAGCCCATGTCATTGTATTTGTTAGCTTGGCAAAACTGCTCTAAGGTATTAAATACATGGTCACCCAGAACTTTGCCTTTTATAAGTGTTAACATTTGATGGAGTATCTATAGGTGATATTTTACATGTCTTTGTTGCCACATTACACAGTGGACTGTCAATGTTCTCTTTACTACTGGAAACAGAGGCATTAGTGCCTTTAAATCTCATCAGCATAGAGAACCAATTCCAGAAATCTAAGAACCAATTCAGAAAAGTTGTCCTTAAGATTCTGTTGCTCTAAAACCATTCTTGGTACAAAAATATGTATCAGGGTTTTCCAGAGAAACAGAACCAGTGGGACACACACACACACACACACACACACACACACACACACACACATTTATATAGAGAAGTTTGTGTTTAACAGTTGGTCAAGTGATTTTGAGGGCTGGCAAGTCTGAAATTCTCAGGGCAGACCAGTAGGCTGGAAACTCCTACAGGAGTTCTATCTCGCAGTGTTGAGACAGAATTTCTTTTTCTTCTGAAAACTGTAGTCTTTGTTCTTAAGGCCTTCAACTGATTAGATGAGACCCACTCACATTCTAGAGGACAATCTGCTTTACTTAAAGTCAGCTGATTGTAAATATTAATCATATCCAAAAAAATACCTTCGCAACATCTCAGCTCGACCAAACAACTAATTTAGCCAAGTTGACACATAAGATTAATCATCACAAATGGTATAATATAGCAGTCCCTAACCTTTTTGGCACCAGGGACCAGCTTTGTGGAAGACAGTTTTTCCATGGACTGGTGTAGGGGACAGGGGATAATTTTGGGATGAAACAATTCCACCTTAGATCATCAGGCATTAGATTCTCTTAAGGAACATGCAACTGGGATCCCTCACACGTGCTGTTCACAGTAGGGTTCACACTCCTATAAGAATCTAATGCCACTGCTGATCTGACAGGGCGTAGAGCTCAGGAGGTAATGCTTGCTTGTGTATGGCTTTTGCGCTGCTTGCTTGCCACTCACCTCCTGCTGTGCGGCTGGGTTCCTAACAGGCTATGGATGGGGAGCGGTACATGGCCCTGGGGTTGGGGACCCCTGGGATAATGTATGCTAGGCACAATTAGACATTGTGACCATAAATAAATGTAAATACCTAGAAAAATGTCTAGCACATGGAAAGGGATCGATGAACAGTAAACTATTGTTATTGATGGCAATAGTAATAGTAACTGCATCTGTCATGAAGCTTTTTGATTATATGTGTGTTGCCTCCAGTGGACTATGAGTTTTTTGATGCAGGGCTGTATCTCATCAGTCTTTGTATTCCCATCACACCATATAGGCATGTGCTTAATAGGCTCTTGATGATGAAAGTTGTTCATTGAATGAAAACTTTTCTAATCAGGTTTGGCTCTATTTATTGATTTGACAGTTCTAGTTCTAATAGCTGACTGGGTAGGGGAGATTTCCTTTATAGTGTAAGAAACAAATGAAGCCTTTGTTGTTGTAAATCGAAAGTCTTTCTGTAGGGAGTAATTTCACTTCTTTTTTCTTTTTTTTGGAGACGGAGTCTCACTCTCTCCCTCAGGCTGGAGTGCAGTGGCATGATTTTGACTCACTGCAACTTCCACCTCCTGGGTTCAAGCGATTCTCCTGCATCAGCCTCAGTAGCTGGGATTACAAGTGTGCACCACCACACTCAGCTAAATTTTGTATTTTTAGTAGAGACGGGGTTTTGCCATGTTGGTCAGGCTGGTCTTGAACTTCTGACCTCAAGTGATCTGCCTGCCTCGGCCTCCCAAAGTTCTGAGATTACAGGTGTGAGCCACCGTGCTCAGCTGTAATTTCACTTCTGAGCTGCAGTTCTACTTTGGTCAGCTGAGAGTAGTATGTCCTAGCACTTTGATTTATCCTGGATTGTAGTTTACTTTTTTGGGGTAGAGGGTAGAGGATACTGATTAAAGTGGTTATATTTTTCTTTAGAGTTTTAATAGGTTTCATTTGTTAAATTGGGTTGGAAATTAGTAATACAACAAATGAAATTTTGATTTTTACATGTATAATTTTTTTTTTGTTTGTTTGTTTTGAGACGGAGTCTCACTCTGTCACCCAGGTTGGAGTGTGGTGGTGCAATCACAGCTTACTGCAGCCTCAACCTCCTGGGCTCAAGCAATCCTCCCACCTCAGCCTCCTAAGTAGCTTGGACTACAGGTGCATGCCACCATGCCTGGCTAGTTTTTGTATTTTTTGTAGATGTGGGATCTTGTCATGTTGCCCAGGCTGGTCTCAAACTCCCGTGCTCAAGCAATCTGCCTGCCTTGGCCTCCCAAAGTGTTGGAATTACAGGTGTGCACCAGCATGCCTGGCCTGTATTCGTAATTTAATAAAACTGAGTAGTATATAATAGTAGCTTTAAAATGAAAAAGTAAAAGGCCATTTTGATGGTGATTATGGTAAAAACACAATACAGTTAACTTTTGGAAGTCTTATTTTGTATCGCTTCAGTGTTCTAATATTAGTGAGAAAATTTTAGGTAGAATTATTAAACAACATGTTATTGGTAAAGTTTAATTATTTTATCTCCTTTTTTAATACCTAAAATGTTATAGAATCACTCAAGACATTGTTATAGAAAAATAGGGTAGAAATGCAAGCTTATATTTGGGCAGGACCGCACTTTCAAAAAAATATTTATTTAGAAGTATTAACCTTGTTTATCTTCCCAAGAATATTCTATCTTTTTTTTTTTTTTTTTTTTTAGACGGAGTTTCGCTCTTGTTGCCCAGGCTGGAGTGCAGTGGTGTGATTTCAACTCACTACAACCTCTGCCTCGCGGGTTCAAGCGATTCTCCCACTGCAGCCTCCCGAGTAGCTGAGATTACAGTCGCCTGCCACCGCATCTGGCTATTTTAGTAGAGATGAGCTTTCACTGTGTTGGCCAGGCTGGTCTGGGACTCATATCCTCAGGTGATTTATCCACCTTGGTCTCCCAGTGTGCTGGGATTACAGGCCTGAGCCACCATGCCCGGCTCTAACTTTTCTTATAAAAATTCTTTTATAGTTTTTACTCCCATGTAGTATACTGTATGTAAGCCCATTTTCTATTAGTTTGCTTTTGAAATTCTGTGGCGTGTACTCTTCAGGGCTTCACAATAAAGACCTTGATAGTATTTTCCTCCTTAATTTGCCTGTGGAAAATATGTTGTTTCCATTTGTGTTGGTTTATTTATTCTATTAAAAATGTTTTTCCTTGAAACTCATGTCTCTGTTAGATTTCTTTTTAAAAATTTTATTTTATATATGTTTATATTTATATGGAGACAGGGTCTCGGTATGTTGGCCAGGTTGTTCCTGAACCCTTGTCCTCAAGCAGTCCTCCTGCTTTGGCCTCCCAAAGTGCCGGGATTACAGGTGTGAGCCACTGTGTCTGACCTAAATCCCTTATTTCACTTTTACGACCTGGACAAAAATATTCTTTTAAGCAAAGTTTTCTAGTATCATTGGGATATACATTAAATTAAATTAATTAATTAATTAATTATTTTTTCTGAGACAGGGTCTCGCTATGTTGCCCAGGCTGGAGTGCAGTGGCTATTCACGGGCGCAATCCCACTACGATCAGCATGGGAGTTTTGACCTGTTCCGTTTCTGACCTGGGCCGGTTCACCCACCCTTAGGCAACCTGGTGGTCCCCCGCTCCCAGGAGGTCACCATATTGATGACGAACTTAGTGTGGACACCCGATCGGCATAACACACTATAGCCCAGAGCTCCTGGGCTCAAGTGATCCTCCCACCTCAGCCTCCCAAGTAGCTGGGACCATTGCACACACACTGCACCTGGCTAATTATTTATTTTGAGATGGAGTTTCGTTCTTGTTACCCAGGCTAGAGTGCAGTGGCACAGTCTTGGCTCACTGTAACCTCCGCTTCATGGGTTCAAGTGATTCTCCTGCCTCAGCCTCCCAAGTAGCTGGGATTACAGGTATGCGCCACCACACCTGGCTAATTTTTGTAGTTTTAGTAGAGATGGGGTTTCACCATGTTGGCCAGGTTAGTCTTGAACTCCTGACCTCAGATGATCTGCCCACCTTGGCCTCCCAAAGTGCTGGGATTACAGGTGTGAGCCACCATGTCCGGCCTGGGATATATATTTTAAACTCGTTATAAATGTTTGTGATGTTTAAACTCATAAATGTTTGGATGCCTGGATGAATTTATGGCTCTTTTTTTCTTTTATTTTAACTTTTCAATTTTAGTGCCAGAATTCAAAGTGGCTCTTAATTGTGTATAATAGAGCTAACAAAATTATTTCACTTTTGAAAAAATTTTTTTGAGGGTCTGTACTTGAAGACATTTCCCTGTTATTGGGTGAACTGTTGACCCAGGGAGTTAAACAGTTATGCCAAGCAATATATCATGCTATCTTTTCCTTCATTTTCCTTCTTTATTTTTTTCTCCTAGGAGACCTCCGGGCTTGTACATATTGTAGAAAAATAGCCTTAAGTTATGCTCATTCCACAGACAGTAATTCTATTGGGGAAGACTTGAATGCCCTTTCAGATTCTACTTGCTCTGTGTCTGTACTTGATCCAAGTGAACCCCGAACACCTGTTGGGAGTAGGAAAGCCAGCCGTAACATATTTTTAGAGGATGATTTGGCCTGGCAAAGGTATTGTCCCTTAAATATAATTTTATTTAAAATCCTCTGACCTGTGAGTGCTTTCAGTTAACACTTACCTTCTTTGAATTATTTCCTGTCAATTCACTATGTTCTCCTTTTTCCTTGGTTTGCCTCCAGAATGTTTGCAGATGTTTATGGATAGTGATGATATTGACTAATTAGAATGTAAGCTCCATGAAAGGAGACTTTACACCTTTCTTGTCACTGTCCTACCTCAGGCACCAAGAACAGTGCATGGCATATATATAATCTTGATAATATTTGTTGAATAGGCAACAGGAGTCATTAACATTATTAATTTCTAATGTAGCCTTCCGTGAGAAGAAGAATGCTCATACAATTTGTATTCATATTTCCAAATAAGATAAGATTTTTTTTTCCTTCTGAAGGAACACATCATGTTTTTCTGTAAGTATATTGCACTGCCTAGTAGTAGAGGGTGCTAACTCTTGGAAGTTACCTGGAATTGTTTGAATTAGAATCTTAGTTTTATCAGTTTCTGATTTTTAAAAATTATGAGTTACTATTTTTGAGATGGCCTTGCTCTGTCACTCAGGCTGGAGTGAAGTCACTGCAGCCTGGAAACCCTAGACTTGAACACTCTTTCTGGCTCAGCTTCCTGAGTAGCTAGAACTGCAGGTGCATGCCACTCTGCTTGGCTAATTTTTTTTTTTTTAAAGATTTTTTTTTAGAGACAGGGTGTTGCCATGTTGACCAGGCTGGTCTTGAACTCCTGATCTCAAGTAATCCTCTCACCTCAGCCTCCCAAAGTGCTGAGATTATAGGCATGAGCCAGTGCACCTGGCCTCTGAGTATTTTCTTTAGCTGAATTATTTTGTTAAGCATAATACTAAATCTGGCCATTTCAAAGAGCTTATAGTTTTGACTAACATCTCTCTGATAGGTTAGTTTCTCAGTTACCCCTTAAAGAGATTGATAAATTAGTATGTAATGAACTTAAGCAAAGTAAAAAATGGATTAATTACAGCTGCGTTCAATATGTATGAATCTCAGGGAGAAAGTGGAATAGAAAAGAAAATCGTCTAATCATGTAACCAGCAAAATTTAATTTATATAAAATTTAAAAATACACAAAACTAGTACACTGTCTAGGGACACAAATGTGGTAAAACTTAAAGAAAAGAAAGACAGTGGTATGAAATTTATAGCAGTGGTTTCACTGAGGGCAGAGAAAGGAAGGGATTAGGACTCGGTAGGGGAATTTCCCAGTCAGTGGTAGTGTTCTTTTCTTAAATTAGTTTTTATTTATTTATTTTGAGATGGAGTCTCTCTGTTGCCCAGGCTGGAGTGCAGTATCGATCTTAGCTCACTGCATCCTCCGCCTCCAGGGTTCAAGCGATTCTTGTGCCTCAGCCTCCTGAGTAGCTGGGATTATAGTTGTGTGCTACCATGCCTGGCTAAGTTTTGTATTTTCAGTAGAGATGGGTTTCGCCATGTTGGCCAGGCTGGTCTTGAATTCCTGGCCTCCAGTAATTTGCCAGCCTCACAAAGTGCTGGCACTTTGTGTTGGCATGAGCCACCATGCCCAGCCTTTTCTTACATTGCTTGTTGGGTACTTTGGTGTTTATGGCATTGTGATTCTTTATACTTTACATATATTTTATAAATTTTAAAAATTGATTCTGTATTATAAACATTGATTCTACAAATTAGAGATTTTTTTAAATTTTTGCTTCCTTTTGTTAGTAATGCCTTTTAGTTGTGACTGGCCCTGTTGTAATTGGCAGACGTGATTTAACAAAACAAATCAGGTAGGAAAGCTTCCTGAGAGATGTACAATAGATGTCAAAGGTAGAATAATAGTTAAGTTTTAGGTTCTGTGCTAATTGCTTAATGTTCATTCTCTTTTAGTCAGCATATCTCTGTGGTAGGCACTGTTTTCTCCTTTTGGCAGATGTGGATGCTGAGGTTTAGAGAGATTAAGTAATGAACTCAAGGTCACACAGCTAGTAAGAGGTAGAGCCTGCACTTGGACCTAGGTTTGTCTGACTCTATGATGCTATTCTAGGGGGTTATGGGGACTGAGAATAAAATATTTGAACTCAGATTTCCCTCCAAAATCACTTATCATCTTGTGTTTATAATGTGAGAAGTTTCATAAGTCAACCATCCAACTAATTTTATTTACATTCCATGTACTTAGAAACATTTAAAAATTGTCATTTTGGCATTTTGTATTCTTAAAAAAAAGGCCATGCACTGCAAAAACTGTTATTCATACCATTTACACCCTAATTAAAGGAAGAACCAAAATGACCCATAATCTCATTATTGCAGGGAAAAAGCTTTAATCTGCTTTTAATGCTAAAGCGCCTCACTGAAGTTTCCTCTTACTGTTCTGAATTATTTCAGTATTTTCCTATTTTCTTTATAGTTTGATTCATCCAGATTCCTCAAATACTCCTCTTTCAACAAGACTTGTATCTGTGCAAGAGGATGCTGGGAAATCTCCTGCTCGAAATAGGTAAACTGACAAATGAAAACAGTATTCTCTGATGTTTATTTCTTTTCATGCTAATAAGAACAAATGGATTAAAAGGGTGGGATTGATTGTCATATACTTTCTTAGCTCTAAAAGCTGAATTAAACTAGTGTTTTCTTTTTGGTATTCAGCTCTTGTTTCCATTCTCTCAGTGACTCTTGGCAATATTCTCCACTGACTTTTGAATTTGGAACCTACACCATCCTTTCTCTTCTAGTTAAATAAGATATGAAGGATGTGAGGGAATGAGCCATGTGGACATTTTGTGGAGGAGGACATTTTCTGGGAGAAAATACACCTGGCAAGGAATAACAAGGAATCCTATGGTAATGGAGTAGAGCAGTCTTAGAGTTAATCCTAAGGACCCTGTCATTTACTCTGAGTGAGATGGGAAGCTGTTGGAGAGTTTTACATTTTTTATTGTTAATTTTTAATTGCTTTGAAAAAATGTCAAATTTGCAGAAAAGTTGCAAGGACAGAAAAATGTATCTTCATCTATTCTTCATTAAGATTTGCTAATTTATATTTTGCCCTTTTGCTTTCTAGTTTTTTCTTTTTAAAATATTTATTTTATTATTTTTTAATAAATTATAGAGATGGGGTTTCACTTTGTTGTTCAGGATAGTCTTCAACTTCCGACCTCAAGCGATTCTCCCACCTCGTACTCCCAAAGTGCTGGGATTGTAGGCATGAGCCACCGCACCTGGCCATCTTTCTTTACGTTGTGTATACATATATGCATATTTTCTGAACCATTTCAGAGTAAGTTGCAGACATCATTATCCTTTATATTTTCTTAGTTCATAAAGTTTATTTTTTATAGCAGTTTTAAGGTTCATAGAAAAAATTAGCAGAAAGTACAGAGTTCCCTTATAGCCCCTGTCTCCATGACCGTCAGTGTCCTCCACCAGAGTGGCATATTTATTGTAATCAACGAACCTACTTTGACACATCATTATCATCCAAAAGTCCATAGTTAACATTAGAGTTCACTGTTGGTGTTGAATATTCTATGGGTTTGGGCAAATGTATAATAACATGCATGCATCATTGTTGTATTCCACAGAATAGGTTCTCTGCCCAAAAAGTCTACTGGGCTTCCTCCTATTTATCCCTTCCTCTCCCCAACCCATACAATCTTTAATCTTTTTACTGTCTCTATAGTTTTACTTTTCCCAGAATGACTTATAGTTGAAATTATACAGTGTGTAGACTTTTCAGATTGGCTTCTTTCACCTACTAATAAGCATTTAAGTTTTCTCCATGTCTTTTCATAGCTTGATAGCTCTTTTCTTTTTAGTGATGAATAATATCCCGTTGCCTAGATTTGTCATAGTTTATGTATCTACTCACTTACTAAAGGACATCTCCATTGCTTTAAGTTTTATCAGTTATGAGCAAGGCTGTTATGACATCTGAGTATAGGTTTTTTTGTGGATATAATTTTCAGTTTATATAGATAAATACCAAGGAGCATGATTGCTGAGTCCTGTGGTAAGATTATGTTTAATTTTGTAAGACACTGCTAGACTTTCTTCCAAAGTGATTTTACTATTTTGCATTCCTACAGCAATGCATTAGAGTTCCTGTTGTTTTACGTCCTCGTCGCATTTGGTGTTGTCAGTTTTGGATTTTGGCAGTTTTAATGAGTGTGTTGTATTATCTCATGTGATTTGATTTTTCTGTATTAATCTTGTATCCTGCCACCTTATTATAATCACTTATTAATTTCAGGAGTTTATTAGTTCTTTTGGATTTTCTGTATAAACAATCTTATCATGTGTGAACAAAGTTTTGTTTCTTCCTTCCCAGTCAGTGTACCTTTTATTTTCTTTTCCTGGCTTATTTCATTAGCTAAGACTTCTAGTCCAGTGTTGGAAAGGAGAGTGAGAGGGTACATCCTTTCCTTGTTCCTGATCTTAGTGGGAAAGCTTTGAGTTTTCTCACCATTAAATATGCGATTAGCTGTATGTTGTTTTTTGTAGATATTCTTTACCAAGTTGGGAAATTTCCTCTATTTCTAGTTTACTGAGAGTTTTTATAATGAAGGAGTCTTGGATTTTGTCAAATGCTTTTTCTATATCAATGATATGATTATGTAATTATTATTCTGTAACTGATTGATGTGATGAGTTATATTACTTGATTTTTGAATGTTGAGCCAGCCTTGCATACCTATAATAAATCCTACTTGGTCGTGGTGTATACAGTTTTTTATACATTGTTGGATTGGATTTGTTACTGTTTTGTTGAGGATAATAGGCTGTGGTTTCCTTTTCTTGTCATGTCTTTGTCTGGTTCTGGTATGAGGGAAATCCTGGCCTCATTGACTGAATTAGAAAGTATTCCCTCAGATTCTATTTTCAGAAAAATTTTGTAGAGAATTGACATATTTCTTTCTTAAATGTTTGGTAGAATTCAGTGAATGAATTTGGGCCTGGTGCTTTCTATTTTGGAAGGTTACTAATTACTGATTCAATGTCTTTAAGAGAAATAGGACTATTTTGATTTTCATTTCTGTTATTAGTACTTTGGGTTTTCCCTTTTTTTTCTTAGCCTAGCTGGAGACTTACTGATTTTATTGATCTTTTCAAAGAACTGGCTTTGTTGATTCTCTCTGTTGATTCCCGTTCTCAGTTTCATTGACTTCTGCTCTAATCTTTATTATTATTTTTCCTGTGTTCACTTTGGATTTAATATGCTTTTTAACCTCTTTGTTCCCTAAGGTGGAAACTTAGATGATTGATTTTAGATCTTTTTCTTTTTTTTTTATTTTTGAGATGGGGGTTCACTATGTTGGCCAGGCTGGTCTTGAACTCCTGACCTCGTGATCCACCTGCCTCAGCCTTCCAAAGTGCTGGGATTACAGGTGTGAGCCACCTCGCCTGGCTTTAGATCTTTTTCTTAAATGTATGCACTTGGTGCTATGAATTTCCTGCTAAGCAATGCTTTCATTGACCCTTTCCACAAATTTAGATAGGTTGTATTTTTAATTTTCATTTAGTTAAAAATATTTAAACATTTTTCTTGATATTCTTCTTTGACTCATTTTTATTTTTTACAAGTGTGGTGTTTCCTCTCCAAGGATTTTGGGATTTTGTAGCTGTCTTTCTGTTGATTATTTCTAGTTTGATTCAGTTTTGGTTGTTGAAGGCAGATATTGTATGTTTTCTACTCTTTTAAATTTGTTATGCTGTGTTTTATGGCCCAGAATGTGGTCTGTTTCGGTGAATGTTCCATGTGACTTGAGAAGAATGAGTATTCTGTTGTTGGATCAAGCGGTCTATAAGATGTTCGGTATATCCACCTGATTGATGGTGTTGTTGAGTTCAGCTCTGTTGTTACTGATTTTCTCTCTGCTGGAGATGTGTCCGTTTCTGATAGAGGGGTTAAAGTCTCCAGCCATACTAATGGATTCATCTGTTTCTCCTGTAGTTCTGTCAGTTTTTGCCTCATATATTTTGGTACTCTATTGTTAGGAGCATACATATCAAGGATTGTTATATCTTTTGGGATCTTGATTTCTTTATCATTAGGTAATGTCCCTCTTTATCTTTGATAACTTTCCTTGCTCTGAAGTCTGTCTGAAAATTAATATAGTTACTTCTGCTCTTTTTTTTTTTAAATAACTGTTAACGTGGTGTATCTTTTTCCGTCTACTTACTTTTTTTTCACGTATCCTCTTTGGATTTCATTTAAAATTTTAAAAATTAATTTTTAAAATTTACACATAATTGTACATATTTATGGGATAAATAGTGACATTTTGACCATTCACTTATTTTTTAATATGTATATGTCTTTGTATTTAAATTGGATTTCTTGTATAATGTATTTTTGGATCTTGTTTTTTGATCCATTCTATCTCTGTCTTTTAGTTGGTGTATTTAGACTATTGACATTTAAGGTGATTACTGATGTAGTTAGATTCATATCTGCCATATTTATTACTGTTTTCTACTTGTTGCCCTTGTTCTTTCCTTCCTGTTTTTGTCTTCCACACCTTTTCCACCTTTATATTTTTAATTGAGCATTTTAAATTATTCTATTTTCTCTTTTTAAAAGCATATCAGTTGTATTCTTCTTACTTTTTTAGTGATTACCCTAGAGTTTGCAATAACTTACAGTTAATCCACATTTACTTTCAAATAATACTATACTACTTCCCAATTTTTCCCTCCTATTTGTTGTATCATTGCCATTCATTTCACTTACATATAAGCATGCATACATATGTAATTGAATACATTGTTGCTTTTATTATTTTGAACAAATAGTTATCTGTCACATCAACTAAGAGTAAGAAAAAGAAAAGTTTTTGCTTTATTTCTTCTTTGATACGTTTCGTTGTGTATTAATAGATATAAGTTTCTGACCTATATCATATTCCTTCTCTCTGAAGAAATTCTTTTCAGCATTTTTTGACATGCAGGTCTACTGGCAAAAAATTCCCTCAGTTTTTATTTGTCTGACAAAGTCTTTGCTTCTCCTTCACTTTTGACGGGTATCATCAGGGTACAGAATTCTAGGTTAGTCGCTTTTTTCTTACAACACCTTAAATATTTCACATCATTCTTTCTGCTTGCATGGTTTCTGAGGAGGAGTCAGATGTATTTATTATCTTTGATCCTCTATAGCTAAGTTTAAAATTTTTTTTCTTTAAATAGAGATGGGGTCTTGCTGTGTTGCCCAGGCTGGTCTCAAACTCCTAGCCTCAAGCGCTGTCTTCTTGCCTTGGCCTCCCAAAGTGTGGGGCTTACAGGTCTGAGCCACCATGCTTGGCCTCTAAGGTGGTTTTTTTCAAGACGTTTTTCTTTATTTTTGATTGTCTACAGTTTGAATACACATAGTTTTGCCTAACTGTAGTTTTTTCGCATTTATCCACACTCATGTTCTTTGAGCTTCCTGTACTTGTGGCATGGTAATTGACATTAATCTGGGGGGATATTCTCAGTCATTATGGTTTCAAATATTGCTTGTGTTCCTTTCTCTCTTCTTTTTTTGGTATTCCCATTACATTTATATCATACCTTTTGTAGATGTCCCACAGTTCTTGGATATTGTTTGTTAACCTACCTCTTCCTGGGTAGGTTAACTCTGATATAACTCCAGTAGATTAGGCTCTGGTAAAATAGTTTTTCCTTAGGGCAGGACTTGTTATGAAGAACAGAATGCTCTGATATATTTTAAAATTGTTTATTTTCTCCCACTGTCGGAAGCCGGAAGCTGGCAGGAATTTTTCTCTGACATTCATGTGAGGACATGGTAGATCTGAAAGTGAAACTCCCAGAAGCATCCCCAGTACCCCCATGGCTGGGTTTACCTAGAATTTGTATCTCTGGTTTGTTTACAGTGAGCCTCGAGGAGTTTGTCAATTTGAGTCTAGGTTTTCCTGGTTCCCATGGAGGTTTCTGCTCCAGTGAGTTGTGATTCTCTCTATCTGCTTGTCTGCCTCTGCAGTATTTGGGACAGCATTTGCTTTGTGACCTCACTTTTCTGATGGAGCTAAGAAAATTTGATGATTTTTCTGTTTGCTCAGGTTCTAGTTGTTGGGATGGAGTGAAGATCCTCACATGCTAGACCAGAAATGGAAAGTCTTATTTTTTACTTTTGAGTACTTAAGTGTTTTTCCTTGGAACAATCCTGTTCTCTTACGTAGCAAATTTAGGAAATTGTAACAGTGGTAAATTTCTGTTATCCCCATACTGTAGGTATTCTGATTTTGCCAGTTGCCTTAATAGTGTCCTTTGTACCAATTTTCCCCCAATCTGTGATCCAGTTGAGAATCATACATTGAATTTAGTCATGTGTCTTGGTTTTCTTTACTCTGTAACAGTATCTTAGTCTTTCTTTGTGAAGAGGGAAGACCAGTTGTTTAGTAAAATGCCCATCAATTTAAATTTGTCAAAAGCTTCCTATGATTAGATTTAGGCTGTGCAGTTTTGGAGCAGAAATACTATGTGAGTGCTACATCCTTCTTAATCTGTTATGTTATAAAGGACACAATACAAGTTTATCCCATTGATGGTGTTGACTTGATCTCTTGCATGTTGTGTTTCTCCACTGTAGTTACTATTGTATCCTTTGTAATTAGTAAGTAATATGTGTGGGAGATACTTTGAAAGTGCATAAATACTCTCTATCTTACTAATCTTTCAGTCAATAGTTTTAGCATTCACTTATGATACTTGTTGAAATGCATTGTTATTATATTTGCAAAATCCGTCATTGCTTCTACATTTATTAGCTGACATTTTACTCTGTAAAAGTTTCCCTTGTTGCAGACTTTTGGGTGAAGTGTGGAAGGATGACATGACCTGATATATGTATAATACACACACACACACACACACACACACACACACACACATTTTTTAAAGACAGAGTCTTGCCGTGCTGCTCAGGCTGGAGTGCAGTGGCATGATTTCAGCTCACTGCAACCTCCACCTCCCGGGTTCAAGAGCTTCTTGTGCCTTATCCTCCCGAGTAGCTGGAATTATAGGTGCCTGCCACCATGCCCAGCTAATTTTTGCATTTTTAGTAGAGACAGGGTCTCCCCATGTTGGCCAGGCTGGTCTTGAACTCCTGACCTCAGGTGATTCACTCGCCCCAACCTCACAGAGTGCTGGGATTACAGGTGTGAGCCACCATGCCCAGCTGAAATAGACAAATTCTAAATATATTTTGATTGTAGAGCAAATAGGATTTGCTAATCACCTGGATGTAGGCTTCAACAGAAAGATATCAAAGATGACTCAGGTCTTTGGCCTGAGTAGTTGAAGGGGTGGAATTGCCAACTGGGAGGAACAGTTTGGTTTTAGACACGTTGAATTTGAGATATCTTGTAGGCATCCAAGTGAAAGGTCAAATAGTTGGTTTATGAGTCCAGGATTTAGGAGAGGGGTACAGGCTAGAGATATAAACTTGGATGTTGTCATCATGGTATTTCAAGCTATGGACTTGGATGGAGATCAAGAGAATGAGTGTGAAAAGGGAGGAAATAAAGACTAAGGACTGAGATTGGAGAAATCAAAAGAAACCAGAAAGGGAGACAGAGGGAGAGGCCAGTGAGGTAACAGGAAAACCAGGAGGGTATTTATCTTATTAGTCAAGTGGAGAAAGTTTTTCAAAGAAGGGAAGCTATGTGGCTGATATGTTAAGTAAGATGAGGAGTGAAAACTGACTATTGGATTTAATGACAACATTGGTAATCTTAATTTTTTTTTTTTTTTTTTTTTATAGGGAGTCTTGCTCTGTTGCCTAGGCTAGAGTGCAGTGGCACGATCTTGGCTCACTGCAACCTCCACCTCCTGGGTTCAAGCAATTCTCTTGCCTCAGTAGCTGCGATTACAGGCACGTGCCACCATGCCCAGCTAATTTTTGTATTTTTAGTAGAGACGGAGTTTTACCATGTTGGCCAGGCTGGTCTCGAATCCCTGACCTTGTGATCCTCCCACCTCAGCCTCCCAAAGTGCTGGGATTACAGGCGTGAGCCACTGTGCCCGGCGGACATTGGTAATCTTGATAGGCAGTTTCAGTGGGTTGTTTGGGGTTCAAGAGATAATGGAAGAATTACTGGAGATAGGAGTTTTGCTGTAAAGTAGAGGGAAATGCAGAAGAGGGATGTGGAGTCAAGAGATGGCTTTTTAAAAAGATAGGGAAAATTATAGCATTCTGTTGGCATGTTTAGAAGTTTAGGGATAACTGTGCTAATTCACAGTATATCTCCCTATGTTTTGAATTAATGCTAAGATTGATGTAAGTCTTAGGAAACATGTAATTTAGTCAATGAATGCTGTCTCTAAATATAATTTTAATCAGTATTCTTGCTACTAGCCTACTTCTTAAAGCTTTTGACAGCAAAATTGACTAATTTTCTTTTATTCTTGTTGCCACTATATTAGAATATGTACAGGGATAGTTAGAATGATAGAGAAGTAGAATGTATGGATAGTGCACCCACTGGAGAAGAGATTAAAATTAATTAAGACATTATAGCAAGATTTCACTGAAAGACTAGGCCAATAAATAAATAATTGATTATTAAAAAAAGTTGCTTATTGGCCAGGCGTGGTGGCTCATATCTGTAATCCCAGCACTTTGGGAGGCCAAGGTGGGCGGATCACAAGGTCAGGAGATCAAGACCATCCTGGCTAACACAGTGAAACCCCATCTCTGCTAAAAATACAAAAAAATTAGCCTGGTGTGGTGGCACGTGCTTATACTCCCAGCTACTCGGGAGGCTGAGGCAGGAGAGTCGCTTGAATCCAGGAGACGGAGGTTGCAGTGAGCCAAGATTGCGCCACTGCCCTCCAACCTGGGTGGCAGAAAGAGACTGTCTCAAAAAAAAAAAATTGCTTATTGACTATTTGATATCAGTGTTTTGCTATTAACTGACACTTTGCTAAACCTGCGAATAATTTAAATTATTTAAAAAATATTTTATCTTCATACAGGGAAATCTTGGTTTTCAATTGACACCTAATTGCAGGTGGCAGCCCTGAAACATATTAGTTGAGTTTAGGTTTTAAACATATTAGTCCAGCTACTTTAGATAGATTAATCTCTTATTCTTGATATATTTATCTGTAAAATAGAGCTAGCAATACATATTAATAGGATGCTGTGAAGATTAAATTTGGGAAGTACAGATTCTGCTGTAATGGAGTTATATAGTTTAATACATCATAGGTATTTTTGACTTTTATCCTTTACGTGGAAGCTAAAATTGGGTTTAATTTTTTCTAGATAGAAGTTAACTAAATTTTTAGTTACTTTTTCTTTTAAATGAATTAAAGCTTGTTTGATGCTGTTGGTATTACACTTCTAAGTCATTTGTTTGGTAACTTTGCCAAGAGTCAGAATTAAGGATATGTATGAATACTGATATTATGAGAAAAACACATTTCTTGTATTTTTTTTTTACTGACAAAATAATGTAATAATATTTGAGGATAGTATTTTAAATATAGGTCTACTAGTGAGAAGAAAATAATTCTTTTTTGGGGAATAACACTTTGCTTATTTGGCCTTCAAAATTAGTGTTCCTTTCATCAGATTGATTGCATTGCAGATAATTCAACTATGAAAACCTTACTTCATGGGCTATGCAAAAACAGGAAGCAGGCTAGATTTGGCCTGTGGGCCATAGTTTCCTGACCCTGATCTGGAAGATTATTTTGCATTTAGTTGTCATTCTTTATATTTGTCAGTTAAAAAAAAGTCCACTAACTTGCAGCATTTTAACAAGAAGACTTTGTATCTATTCCTTTTGAAATATTACTGATATATGAGCTATATAATTGTTTTCCTGTAATTTTTCCATAACTACTTCCTTTTAAACTTATTTCCAAGTAATTTTATACACACAATTTTAGAATTGCAAAATATAGACTTACATAGAATTGCAAATATCGTACAGAGTTTCTGGGTATCCTTTACCAAATTTCTTTCAATGATAACATAATGCATAACCATCATAATTACTTTTAAAAGTACCCTTAACATTGGTAAATAAATATTTATTTAAAAATAAATTTTCTCTGTAATTTTATTTATTGAAGAAGAATTTACACCTGTGATTTCACTTTTTGTTTTTATTTCCAGATCAGCCAGCATTACTAACCTGTCACTGGATAGATCTGGTTCTCCTATGGTACCTACATATGAGACATCTGTCAGTCCCCAGGCTAACCGAACATATGTTAGGACAGAGACCACTGAAGATGAACGCAAAATTCTTCTGGTACTGGTCCAGTATCTTTGACGCATTGCTGGTTTTGAGCATAGAGAGTGTTTATGTGACGGAATCTTTTTTTAATTTTTGAGACAGAGTCTCACTGTGTCCCCCAGCCTGGGGTGCAGTGGTGTGATCTTGGCTCACTGTAACCTCTGCCTGCTGGATTCAAGCGATTCTGGTGCCTCAGTCTCCCAGGTAGCTAGGATTACAGGCACATGCCACCACACTTGGCTAATTTTTTGTATTTTTAGTAGAGATGTGGTTTCACTATGTTGGTAAGGCTGATCTGACCTCAAGTGATCTGCCCCTCTCAGCTTCCCAGAGTGCTGGAATTATAGGCGTGAGTCACTGCACCTGGACTGTCACTGAGTCTTTTAAAAAAGGTATATAAATGAAATAGCATATCAGTTAAACAGAAGTGATTAGCTTCAGTTTTACTGGGATTACCTGAGTGATAGGTCAAGTATTCTTTATTCATTGCATTAATTTTCTTTACCCCTTTTATCTGGTAAAATCAGAATTCAATTGCCTACATAAAAAGAGAGCTTAACTCTTAGGTTCCATATTGCTATTTAAGCTTTGAAGCATGTTTGTTATACACATGTAGCACTTTTCAGACATTTAATACTATATGTGAAATAATAATTATTGAATTTATCTGTGCATAAAATACTGTGTTCAATTCTAAGAGTGACTCAGAGAAATGGAAGATATAGCTGTGTCCTCAAGCTTATAATTCAAAAGTAGAAATAAGAGCCAGGTATGGTGGCATGCACTTATAGTCCCAGCTACTTGGGAGGCTAGAGCGAGAGGCCAGGGGGTTGAGGCTGTAGGGTGCTGTGATCATGCCTTTGAATAGCTACTGCACTCCAACCTGGGCAACATAGCAAGACCTTGTCTCTAAGACAACAGACAAACCAGCAAACCCACAAAAGGTAAAAATAAGATTAGTAGGAAGAGGCTTAAGAGTGGAAGTAGTAATACTTTAATAATAAAAGAGTATCAAATAAATAATATGACTGTATGTCATATAAGAATTCAAAAAATAGAAAGCTCATTACTAATGAGGGAATCAGGAAAAGGCTTAAACTGAAGGGCTTGAACTGGACCTTGAGTGATGGAATAGTTTTGGATAGGCAGTGAGAATGGCGAATCTTATTTGAAGGTGTGAAGAAAGATACAGAGATGATAATAAACATGGCATTTTCCATGGCCAGAAGTAGGATTTTTTAATTGGGAGAGAGTTTAAGTAGGAGTCAGGGGGCAATGAGAAAGGAAAGTTATTTGGGACTACCTGATGGAAGGCAGTGAATTCTAAACTTAGAGGTTTAGATTTGAACCTGTAGTTGCTGAGGAACATTCAGAATTTTTTTGAGCAGGGAGTATACAAAAGCTAACCTGGCAGTTGGGTACATGGTGAGAATCTGGTGGAGTTTCAGCCTCTAGGAACAGTTAACCTTAGGTTAGTGTGATTGACTGTTGTCTCCCTCTGCCTTGCCCTATCTTCAAAGAAGAATACATAAGTAGGAGATTGATAATATGTGCCATTGACTGAAAAAAGAAGTATTTGGAATAGTTGGTTTTCAAGAGAAAAAGTCATATTTGGAATTAGATGAGCCGAGTTCAAGCTGTTCCCACGTATGTGTCATTTGTATTAAGTCATGTGAGTTAGCTACTATAAAGAAATCCAAACTGGGTTTCTTTTTATGAGTCTAAAAATCACAGGAAAACATCTGAAAAGGTATATAGCATTTTTCTGAACAGTAACTACTTTCTGTTAATGTGATTGCAGGACAGTGTTCAGTTAAAAGAACTGTGGAAGAAAATCTGCCATCACAGCAGTGGAATGGAGTTTCAGGATCACCGCTACTGGTTGAGAACGCATCCAAACTGCATTGTAGGAAAGGAATTAGTCAACTGGCTAATCCGAAATGGGCACATTGCCACAAGGTATTCTGATCTTAGAAAGAGGTTTCAATATTATTTATTTATTTTGAATGAGGAAACATTTGAAGATAATAAGAGTTACAGATTTCTTTTTAGAGTTAGGATGCTGTTTGTTTTTTGTAATTAATGGTTTAGGTTGCTGATTAGTTAACTCTCCTCCAATCTGAGTTTTAACCAATAGAGAACAGATGCAAGGAGTACAAGGAGCCAAATAGGATCATAATTTACCTTATTAAAAGCAGAAGAACTCTACTAAAGGAGGATTGGAGAATGTAGCTGGGACCTAAGGCCAAAGAATTCCCCTGCTACTGTTTGCTAATCTAGACATTGTAACCGGTGTTGAGTATTGGATCCATAAGCTATGCCTGTCAGGTCCTAGCTTGCCTGCCTCATAAATCATTTATAAAAAGAGTAACAGGTCATGCTTTTCAAATAAACGTATCCCCTAGCTTTTACTATTTTCTCAGATTAGCTACTCCTCCACTCATGGGAAGAAAAAGGTATGTAAAAAAGTAGAGAGAGAAATAACTTTAAGCAGCGAAGCCCTGGTTGTAATTTTGGCTATATATATTTTTTAACTTTGTGCTTTTAGTCAAGTTATTCAATTTCTCTGAGATTTCTGCAACATGAGGAAAATTCTGTGGTCCTGTGAAGAAACTGAAGGGATGAAGTAATATTGGCTGAAGTGCTTTATAAATTGTGAAATGCCATATAATGTAATGTGTCTTTAAGTGTCTATTTCATGTATATATATATATATATATACACACACACACACACACACTATATATATATATATATACATGTAGATAGGTATATACATATATACACACACACATATTTTATGCCTGTATCTCTAATATTTGGTATTGTCTTATTAAAATGAAGCTCCTTGAAGGTAGGAGCTTTTCTCAACATTGTTTATTCTGTTAAGTGCATGGATGGAACGCTCAGTCAGTGCTTGCTGTTATTAAAATTAGGTTTTGTTAGATCTTGCCTTACCAGTAGTTTCTTCTCCTTTACTATAGTACCTGGAAGAATCTTTTAATTTGCTTTAAGTCTTCTCTTGTTTTATCCTTTACTTATTCTAAGTCTCTCTTGTTTTATCCTTTACTTATCCAAGGGCCATTGGAAAATCTAACTCTGATTAGAACTTATCTGGTATTTATAAAACTATTCTGACTGGCTTTTAAAACTTCATTTTTGTGGGTCTTGATTTAGGGCACAAGCTATAGCAATTGGACAAGCAATGGTTGATGGACGTTGGCTGGATTGTGTTAGCCATCATGACCAGCTTTTCAGAGATGAGTATGCGCTGTATAGACCACTGCAGGTACTTTTCAGTGTTTACTGCCCATTAGAATGTAGCAAGCTTATTTTATAGTCTTTCTTCATCAGTGAGAATAAAGAGTACTTTACTTGAAGATAATTTTTCTAACATTTTTTTCTGTTGTTTGAGTAAAGCGAAAACATTTTTTACATGATAGGCAGCAATGATGAAAATGCTGCCATTAGAATCAAACATTTTATTGTTTACTTTAAATTTGATCAGACAATAAAAAGGAAAAAAGAATCAAACACTTTATTCATTTGGTGTGGTAGTTCTTAAATTTGTCTTTATGGTATTATAAGTTGCTTATCATTTAACTTTAATGGTTTTCAGTTTTATTATGCCTATGTTTTTAGAACTGAGAGTATAAAAAAATGAAAAATTTTATGACATCTATTGAAATAGTTTTGACTCTAGCACTATTGTATAACAATGGTATACTGATGAATATATATATTTTTATTCTACTTCTAGGGAAGTAGAAATCATTTAAAAATAGAACTTTAAAGAAAAGATACACTTTTACTCTTGGTTTATGTAATTTGATATATATAATATATAGGTTATATATATACACACATATGTAGACATATCTACACACACACACGCACACACACACACACGTGCATTGCTGACCCTTGAGAGTTAGGGATACTGACCTCCTGCATAGTTGAAAATTCATAGATAATGTTTGACTTCCCCAAAACTTAACTGCTAATAGCTTACTGTTGACTGGGATCTTTATCGATAACAGGCAATTAATACATATTTTGTATGTTGTATGTATTATATACTATATTCTTACAATAAAGTAAGCTAGAGAAACATGTTATGAAGAAAATCATAAGGAAGAGAAACTATATTTACTCTTTAGTAGGTGGAAATGGATCATCACGAGGTCTTCATCCTCGTTTCATGTTGAGTAGGCTGAGGAGGAGGGAGGAAAAGAAGAGATTGCTTTTGCTGTCTCAGGGGTGGCAAAGACAGAAGAAAATCTATGTATAAGTAGAGCCATGCAGTTTAAACCCTTGTTCAGGGGTCAACTGTGTAATGTTTAGTAACACCTTTGTGAACTAAAATTGGGAAGTCAGTGGTTAGAAGAGACAAATGGCTCCAAAGACTGCTGTAGTGATTAAAAGTTACTTTCCAAGATGTGTTCTGGATAGAGTTGCCCCAGAGTTAAAATAAATTCTTAGCTATCTTCACTCTCAGGACTAAGGCATGAAATGAAGCACTATAAAATCTGTATCAAAAAAGCTTTGTTTTTAATTTACTACCTAAGCCCTCTAGCTAATGAAAATTACAATTTTAAAATGTGGAATCGTCAATATGGTTTACAACTTAGTTTTTGTTTATTTATATATAAATATATAAATTCTATTGTTAGGTGGTAGAAATATTGGACTTCAATTTATTTGTAGTGTGACAGCCTCAACATTGTTGCCATTGAGGGCCAATTGCTTGGATCCTGTCTTCATCTTTTCAGAGTACAGAATTTTCTGAGACACCTTCTCCAGACAGCGACTCGGTGAACTCCGTGGAAGGACATTCTGAGCCATCGTGGTTTAAAGACATAAAGTTTGATGACAGTGACACAGAACAGATAGCTGAGGAAGGTGACGATAATTTGGCTAGTGAGTTTGATTTTCTAACATTTTAGTTTTGATGGGTCATTACTGTGTATGTATGATAAAATGATTATCTTGTTTGTTGAAATAATTCTGCTTTATGATTTATGGCTCCAACTAAATGGAAACATCTGACAGCAGTCCTTGTCTTAGATACAGTATTTTCTTAAACCAACTTGTTTAGGCTGACATTTCTAGATTTTACCGTAGTCTGTAGTTTGCAGCAGCTTAAAAATAACTGAACTAATAATATGGCAGCAGACAACTTTCTCATCTCTTCACTATGATATCAGACTTTCTCTCTGCAGAACCTCCAATATATTTCTTCATTTTAAAAATTGATTTAATATTTAACTTGTTCAAATTTTTATTAAGTCTACACAGAAGTACATGAAAATACTGTATCCATTTTGGTATTGCACATTGGGCTTGTATATTAAAAAAACATTTTTCTCCTTTCCTCCAATACCCTGATAAAACCCATTTTTACTCCCCTCCTCTCCCTATATTTCTTTCCCCTTCCCAACACTAAAAGATTCTGCCAGTCCTAGCAAGCGCACATCAGTCAGCAGTTTCCAGTCCACAGTGGACAGTGACTCAGCCGCTTCTATCAGCCTGAACGTGGAGCTGGACAACGTGAACTTCCATATCAAGAAGCCCTCCAAGTACCCACATGTGCCCCCTCACCCTGCTGACCAAAAAGGTAGGAGGTAGTCACCATCTGGAATCCAAACACAGGCTGGACAGCTGGGCCATAGGATCTCATGCCAGCCTGTCCTTCTGGCTTCCTCTGTCCCATATGGCTAAGGGGATTTGGTGTGGGTTTTGTTCTACCCTTTCTCATTTCTCCCACACCTCCTTCCCATACCTTTTTTGGTTGATTCCTTTTATTTCTTGTTTTCTCCCTCAGCACCACCATGCCCAGTTTAAAGCTTGTAGTCTTTAAAAGGAACTACATCTTACTGCTCTTCCCATAATGTGCAACTTCCAAGGTGGCATTTCTTTGCATTTATAACATGGATGTTCTGCTCTATTCTTTTCTCTTTCTTCATTTAACATTTTAAAGCCTATTTGCCTTTGCTGTTACCTAGTAACATAATATTTCACTAAAGCCATTAAGATGCTTGAACTAGATTGGGGAAAAATCATTCACATATTCCAAAATATCTCCATAATAATTCATAATGCTTAAGTATATTCTATATTTATTAAAATAATTTCTTCTCTAATTAATATAAGATGAATTTATTATTTTTAGCATCTTATTTGATGCTTTAGTCTACTGGCTCAAAAATAATAGTGACCATATTTAAAATACATTTGGTGTAAAAGGAGAAAGAAGGTAAACACTACCAAAATCTAACATAGCGGCACATAAGAAAATGCCTGTTTTTAAAATGGATGATGAGGTTTACTCTACTGGATATAATTAGAAGCAAATTTAAGTTATAGTCCTATCGTGGAATTGTGTAAAAGTGAATAAATAAAAAATACATGAGTGAATAAATAATTGTGGGATTTTGTTATGTTGTAATAACTGAAAAATTATTATGATAAAGATGAAGCACTTTATTCCATGATTTTACCTGGAGTTTGTATTTTAAACATATAACTGTCTAAAGTTGAATTATCTCCTTACTTAGATCTGAAATGCTTGCCTAAGTTTTGCACACTCTATTTTGAGCCTAAAAATATAATCAGGAAACAGAAGCTTTTGAACTAAATAAACATTTATACTGAAATGATTTGATACAAGTTTATATTTCTCCAACAAATTTCTCATAATTGTCACTATTAGCCATTATCAAGATGTGGTAAAATGGCACTTAAGAGTTATAGTAATAAAAAGATATATGTTTTTTTAAAATAAGAAATTTAGAGAGGGTGTGGTAAATGAGGAGACTTGACTAGCATTGAACATGAGTAAGACAGACATCTTTATGGATATCCTCAAAACAGAAGTTGGAAAAATGATGGAGAATATTTGGGTGAGTATGAAAGGATGGAAAGCAGATAGGACAATTGTGTGAGAATTAACTATAGATGGTAGTCACATGGAGGCTATTATGAAGGTTTTGAATATAAACTTACAGATATGGGTCACGGGCACACAGATGATGAATATCTATTCTCTGGACACACCTGTTGGCAATTGCATTTTGCCGTAAGCAGAATGTGAAGTATACTTTTGACTTGCTGATGATTTCACCTTTTGAAATGTTAAAGAAGTTTTGAAAATCTTGAAGAAAGTGACCTGTCATCATAGAATTTGTAATAGCGAAGGATAGACTGCTGAGCACAGTCAGATACTTACTTTTGAAAACCTAACTTGAGAACATTCAGAGTCAAATGGAACAGGAGGCTCCAAAAATGACATTGTTTTGGTATGACTCCAGATTGTATCTCCAAGGAAATTGACAGGAGAAGCGCCTGCAGACGACACAAATATGACTCCTTTGGAACCTCCCTGATCTCAATCCTTTTTTTTTTAAAGAGAGAACCTGGCTGTGTTGCTCTGGCCAGAGTGCAATGGCACAATCTCGGCTCACAGCAACCTCCACCTCCTGGGTTCAAGTGATTCTCCTACCTCAGCCTCCCAAGTAGCTGGGATTACAGGTGCGCACCACCATGCCCAGCTAATTTTTTTGTATTTTTAGTAAAGATGGGATTTTACCATGTTGGCCAGGCTGGTTTTGAACTCCTGACCTCAAGTGCTCCACCTGCCTTGGCATCCCAAAGTGCTGGGATTATAGGCATGAGCCACTGCATCTGGCTCTTAATCTTTTGAAAAAATTGTCTATGAAAGCTATAAGTGGCAACTTCATAGGAGAATGAACCTGAAAGAGGGGCCAGCACTTTTAAGAAAAATGACAGGATACTAGAAGCCCAGCTCGCACTGAAGTTTGGAGAAAATACCAAGGATATCTGAGAAAAATTTAAAGTTTGGTAGAAAGAAAAACTAGGCCAGTTACTTGGGAAAGTTTATATAATATTGATTGATGACTTAAAAAAGGCTTTTTTTTTTTTTCCTCTCCACTCTTTAGATTAATCTTATCAGGAAAGAATATACATGGTTAAGAGGAAAGTAAAGTCCAGGATAATGAAGAGATTAGAGAATTAGTGAATTTTTAAAGTAAGTCTATTGCTAGGTTTAGGCAAACTATATGCCGGGTTATTGAAAGACTTTTGATGTGGGATCATGGAGCCAGAGTTTGTTATCTTTGAAGAGTTTCAAAGAGTTGGAGAGAGTCTAGATTACTATAGTGATAGATGCATTAATGTTTTTTTTGGAAAAGATGGGTCCTTGATGTGACATTGGAAGCTGGCAAAATGTAGAGCAGTGTAGTGAACAGAATGTACTGTGGTATTTAGAAAAGTGGTTGGTGGTGATTAGGCACCAGCATTGGTTAACCAAAATAAATCATTCCAAAACAGCCCCATTTCCTTTTTTTATGGTGATACAAGATTAATAAATCAGAAGACTATGATAGATACTATCTTCGTTGATGTTAATAAGACATTTAATGATCTCTTAATAGCTTTGTAGGCAAAGAGGACAATTTCGTACTTGAAGTATGTTAAAAGTGGCAAAGGCAGTGGTCATATTTGTTTAAAGCATAGGCTTGAGAGTCAGCTTTACTTTTAAATTATAAATTGACAAACTATAATTGTATATATTTATGGGATATAAAAAGATGTTACAATTTATATATAAAATATGGAAGGATTAAGGAATAAGGATTTGAAATGATGGATATGTTTATTAAACCAAACTAATGCACATATTCGTCATTTCAAATCCTTTTTGTTGGGGCAGGCGCAGTGGCTCACACCTATAATCCTAGCGCTTCGGGTGGCTGAGGCACGTGGATTGCTTGAGTCTAGGAGTTTGAGACCAGTTTGGGCAATGTGGCAAAACCCCATCTGTGCAAAAAATGCAAAAAAATTATCCGGATGTGGTAGTGTGCTCCTGTGGTCCCAGCTATTTGGGAAGCTGAGGTGGAAAAATTGTTTGAGCTTAGCAGATTGAGGCTGCAGTGAGCCATGATTTTGTCACTGCAGTCCAGTCTGGGTGACAGAATGAGACTTTATCTCAAAAAAAAAAAAAAAAAAAAATCCTTATTATTCTTAGTGATGAGAACCTTTGAAATTTACTCTTAGCAATTTTGAAATATTACAATACACTATTAACTATAGTCATCATGGTGTACAGTATGTCTCAAAAACTTATTCCCCCTGTCTGAATGAAACTTTTTACCCTTTGACCAGCCTCTCCCCATTCCCTTCACTCCCTCAACCTCTGGTAACCACCCTTCTACTTAGTATGAGCTTTCAATATGAAACACACAGAGTGTAGTGTGTTTGGTGAATGTAAGAACTTAATGATAACTACTAGTATTAACATATGGATCTGTAGCTTGCTTTACAAAATATTGAAAGGATAATTAATAATTTGATGTCAGCAGGAAGGGGTTGCTTCTAGGTTGTGTTATGGGGATTTGACTCTATTAAGTTCACCACTTTTTTTGGGTCAGCACTTTTAATGTTTTTTTAGATCCACAAATAATTAAAATCTGGAGAGAGTAGCTAGTGTGTTGGATAGCAGAATTGACTTTTTTGTTTTTTTTTTTTGAGTTGGAGTTTCGCTCTTGTTAGCCAGGCTGGCATGCAATGGCGCGATCTCGGCTCACCGCAACCTCTGCCTCCTGGGTTCAGGCAATTCTCCTGCCTCAGCCTCCTGAGTAGCTGGGATTACAGGCACGCGCCACCATGCCCAGCTGATTTTTTTGTATTTTTAGTAGAGACGGGGTTTCACCATGTTGACCATGGTCTCGATCTCTTGACCTCGTGATCCACCCGCCTTGGCCTCCCAAAGTGCTGGGATTACAGGCGTGAGCCACTGTGCCCGGCAGAATTGACATTTAAAGATCTTTATTTTCTGAGGCAATAGATTGAGACTAACAAGATGAAAGTTAACACAGTTAAACATAAAATAATGTGATTAGGCTTAAAACGTTTACTATTAGTACTTTGGAGAAAGCCACTCAATAATTTGTGTGATGAAGATCTATCTAAATTTTAGTTATTTGCAAATTTATTAGTGTGATGTGCTACCTCCCTCCCCCCACACCCCCCAGGGCAATCATAGATTTCATTAGTGGCCATATAATGTCTAGAATGAGGACCCAATTTAAAGTTTTGTGTTCAGTTCTGATTTATGAATAGAACTGGGTTGTCAGGATCCTAAGACATCTGAAAACCATGCTAAGGAAAGTTGGATGATTTAAAATGGAGAAAAGAAGGCTTGGTGTTGCCTTTAGGTATCTGAAGAGTAGCTGAAAGAAATTATATTTATTTGCGTATGGCTGAAGGAAGAAGTAGACTCAGTAGTTAAGAGTAGTGAACTTTTGCCACTGTGCATGGGAAGTGTCCAGGTTGTGTCTGAATGTCCACCTGTCATGGTTATTGAGGACTGATGCCCACATCAGGTGATGAGTTACATAGACTTGGGAACTTCTAAGTTTTCTTTCAATTCTAAATCTCTGAAATGAAATATCTAGATCTAGAATTAAAGAGAAATTATAATCCGTTAGCCTACTTACTGAGAATATTATAGAGGTGGTTCTAGCATTAGGAAGAAGATAATTATTAAATTGAACTTTTAGGTCATTTGCAGCCTTATACTTTGAAGACTTTATAAATCTCTTAATAAATGTAGCTGGCTTTCATAGTTCTTCCTTAGTTTTTAGCATACTAACAGGAGTTACTATTTTTACACTTTTTCTTGTGAAGTTGAAATGTTGTAATTTGCTCAGTGTTATAGTCAAGATGAACATGGATTATCAGAAAATAGAGATTTCCAGAGAGACTGGTAGTTATGTGAAAGAATAATAGAATTCTTCTGCTTCTGGTTTTCATTCCATTTATATAAATACTAATGGGAATGTTTTTTATCTTTACACTGAAATAGCAGGTAGTACTTATTAAATATTTTCTTATGGATTGTCCTATATTGTTTAAGGCTGAGGAAAAATGGATTTATAAATTGATTGGAATGTTTGTGCTTTTAAAAAACTGTTTATGCTTTCTATCCTACGTGAGAAAACCCTGTTTTCAAAAGCTTATAAAACTGGCTTGATTAATTTTTCATTATTGGTCTTGGAGAGTTGTACGATTAAAATATATTGTATTATGTGTTTCAAGCAGGATTCTGAACTATTCTTGGAAAGTTAGCAAGTAGAACCTAGAGAAGAAGGTGAAAATCATGGCTTCCACAAACATCTAGATGTAGTTTTCCATGTATAGGAAAACGTGGGATAGAGGAGCAAGTTAAAAACACCATGAGAAAACAATTGACTATACGCAGAATGTGGGACATTCCACAGAACATTTGGTCTGGGCTCTTTTAAAATTCATTTTATGAAAAGGAAAAAAGTCTGCTCTAGATTAAAAGAGAATGAAGAGATACAGGAACCCAATGCCATGTGTGAACTTTATTGCATCAAGGCTTGAGAAAAAAACCGTTGATTAAAAACATTTTGGGGACAGTTGGATAAATTTGAGTATGGGCCAATTCTGTGCTATTAAGACACTGTGAATTTTCTCAAATATGTAAATAATATTGTGGCTATAGAGAAAAATACCCTTATTTTTGTGGGAGTTGTGCTGTTGTACTAGTGGTAAAGTGTCATGATGTGTGTAACTTTGAATGATTGGGGACGAAGAAAAATATACATATATGGCAGATCCTTAACAATTGTTGAACTCAGGTGGACGGTGTACAGCATTTTCTGTAGGTTTGAATCCACCATTTCTGGAGTCTCATACAGATATGATTAAGCTTTAGTGTGAGAGGCTGGTAAAGAACAATACATTAATTGAACTAACAGGATTTGGTGTTACTTCTGTGAGGGAAGAGTAGAAATAAAGTATAACATCTATCTTGTCCACATACTTGATTTTATTGTATTTGGCATGGTGCACTTGAACTTTCTAAATAAAATATTTTCTTTATTTCCTGGTTGGAAGGTTGGCTTACAAACATGGTAACCTTTAAAGCCAGTTGTTTATAAATGAACTTGGAGAAAATTTTGTGGAGAACCTTTACCTTTAAAGGAGTTAACATACATTCTGTTTTAATTTGCATAGTGGAAAGAACCCCTTTGAGCTATGCTTGGTCACAGACCTAGAGAAAGTTCATGGGGAAGTAAAGAGTAAGTTTCACTTGTAAGAAAAATATTTAATATAGTAAAAGCATTCAGAGTGTGTTCAGTTAATATCTAGCAAAAATTTGACAGTGTTTGGTAGAAGTTTTGAAAAACAAAAACATTTGGGACTAATACAAATACTGATGAGTTTTATCTTTATTCCTGCCAATGTCACTTTTGTATTAATTTGTTTTATGGCTTATATTCTCAAATTTTTAAAAAGTTTATATTGTTTTATCAGGTGGGTTCTCTAAACTCCTTTGTGCATAGGCAAAGTGATTATTTGTTAAATCATTGAGTTATACATGAAAAAAACTGTCATCTTTTATGATAGTCATACAAGTATCTGAAGATCTTAATTTTCATAAACTGGTTGGTTTTGGTAAGAGAAGAACGTTTCTGTAACTGACATTTGAATTAAGAATTGTTTCATGGCTCTATTGCGTTATTAATGCAAGTCTGCTTAAGTTTAGTATGAAGTGTGTAGAGCAAGCATAAAAAGGCATTTTGACCTAAAGCTTTCTTGAATTTCCCAGGCAGTGATGGGTTTAGTGTGAGTAATGTTTCGTGTGTGGGTGTATTCTGTATATAATTACACTGACATATTATAGTCATATGTCTCTCCTTTCCTTCCTCCTCTCTGTTGTCTCCCTGGTATGCAGAGTATTTGATTTCTGACACTGGAGGACAACAGCTCTCAATAAGCGATGCTTTCATCAAAGGTAATTTTGTAAAAAGCTGTATGTGGAATGGTGTCTTTTTTGTTCATGAGGATATAGTTAGGGCTTAGCATGTTGATTGGCACAGATAAGGTGCTGAAAATGTATTTGATTATGGTAGTATTGTGGGAACACAGTTTTTTAATATGTATAATGATTTGAGAATGATTGAGAATGTTGAGAACCAAGAACGTAAACTTGGACTTGGTTTGTGAGAAGGTGATCTCTTCTGTGAAAAGTAATTGGTTTAAAAACTTTTAAGTATAATTTTTACTTAATTCTTTGAAAGACATGGTTTACACTTTCCTGTATTGTGAATATAATATTAAGTATTGATATACCATATCATCAAGGATTGTCAAATTTGTCAGAAAGCCCACAGGCAGATCTCATCCAGTTAAGGATGCTGCTTGCCTTGTGGAGTGAGGAAGAGAAGTAGGCAGTAGAGGATAAAGAACTAACTCTGCTGATAAATTTCTTTTGGACACAAAAGGAGAATAGAAAAGTATTAGCCGTCTCCTATTCCTTCCCTACTTAGCTTAGCTTCCTAGAGTAAAGACATTCTTAATTGGTCCACAATACTCCGCTGGTTAGGCCTCAGATAATGGGAGAAAAGTTCCCTTCCTTCTTGGCTTCCAGGGTTTCAGATCAAAGAGGGAAGGCAAGGCAAGCAAGTACAAGGAGGCCACTGCAGCTTATCTGATAGCTTGGCAGTGCTTCTAAATTCACCTCCACGCATCTGGTTCAGCAAGAAGTTTAGAGTGGCCCTTTATGTAATTGAAATGCACAGTTCTTGTACTTCACATGTCATGGACATATACTTTACTATGTTGTCTGGTTGGCTGTTTGGTGGAAGTTTTTTTGTTTGTTTTGCTTTTAAGAAGGGAGAGGTTAGAGAATTTTTGTAAGCATTTCCCACTTCTTTCCACTTATTTGGTCACATTATTCAACAGTTATTTAGTGAACGCCTTTTTTTTTGTTAAGCATTTATTATTTAATACTTTTTTGTCTCGATTCATTTTCATTAATCCTTTTTAAAAGATTTTCAAAAATTCTACGTAAATGTTATTTATGTTTTATATTTATTTGTTTGAGTCTGTTTTGCTAAAATTTTGTTTGGAAACCTCTGTGCCAATATTGAGAGAGAAACACTGTTGAGGATTGTCTGAATAATAGACTTTATACACTGTCATCTGTCGCTTTGGGAGTCTGAGCTGAGCTTCTTTTTTTGAAAATTCATCACCCACACTATCATGTGTTCTTCTGCCGGCATTTAGAGTTCTATTGAATGCAGTTCTCAGTTTGTGATTTTTTTTTTTTTTTTTGAGTTGGCGTCTCAAAGCTGGAATACAGCGGGGCATTCTCGGTTCACTGCAACCTCTGCCACCCAGGTTCAAGCTATTCTCCTGCCTAAGCTTCCCTTGTAGCTGGGATTACAGGCATGTGCTACCATGCCCAGCTAATTTTTGTGTTTTTAGTGGAGATAGGGTTTCACCATGTTGGCCAAGCTGGTCTTGAACTCCTGACCTCAGGTGATCCACCGACCTCGGCCTCCCAAAGTACTGGGATTACAGTCGTGAGCCACCGTGCCAGGCCCAGTTTGTGATTTTAAAGGGAAAATTAACACCTTCCTTTTAAAAAATTAAATAAAAGGAGAAGCAAAAGTTTCATTTTATTTTCTTTTCAGCAAATAGTAACTGTGCTTATAATTATTGTCTTGAGAGTCTTTGTTATGTACATTTGATTTTCATAGTTCTGTTTCTGATTTTGGCTGTTACCAGTTACTGCTGTTTTTATTTTTTGCATTTCTGTATTTTTAGTGTATTATGTAATTGTATGTATTTTCTTATGCATTTTATTTATATGTTTATTATGTGTTCTTGCCTTTTTACAGCAATAATTTATGTTGGCTAACTTAAAGCATTTATAAAGAGAAATTTCTAACTACATGAGTAGATGGTATAAAACATGACAATGAAGTAATAACTTCTTATTTTATATTGTACTTAGAATCCTTATTTAATCGTCGAGTAGAGGAAAAATCCAAAGAGCTGCCTTTCACACCTTTGGGCTGGCATCATAACAACCTGGAGCTCCTGAGGGAGGAGAATGGGGAGAAACAAGCCATGGAGAGGTTGCTGTAAGGCAATGAAATTTTTAATTTTAATTTTTCATGTTTATTATCTTCAATGACTTCAAATTTTTAATTTTAATTTTTCATGTTTATTATCTTCAATGACTTGATAAGCATGATGCGTCATTCCTCTTAAAAAGGGAGGTCTTTTTCTTTTTCCTTATAAAGTGATAAATACTTAGATTACTTAGGAAATGAAGCCTATTTTGACTTGTGAGTAAATTCCTTATAAAACCAAGAGCCCTAGCCGGAGCAGTGACCCATGCCTGTAATGGGAGCACTTTGGGAGGTGGAGGCGGGAGGAACACGAGTTTAGGAGTTCGAGACCAACCTGGCCAATGTGGTGAAACTCTCTCTACTGAAAATACAAATATTAGCCGGGCATGGTGATGTGCACCTGTAATCCCAGCTACTCGGGAGGCTGAGGCAGGAGAATTGCTTGAATCCAAGAGGTGGAGGTTGCAGTGAGCTGAGATCGTGCCACTGCATTCCAGCCTAGGTGACAGAGCAAGACTTCATCTCAGAAAAAACAAACAAAAACCAAGAGCCCCAAACTGTGCCTGTCTGTCCCCATTTTACATGTTAAAGTTGCATTACAGTCAATTACAGGCGACTTCTTACTTGAAAATGCTCAGATTTCATTTATATGCAAAATCCTTAAGGTCCAAATATAATGAAAGAATGAAATTGATCTAGAAAAATCTTACTGTGAGCCATAATTGAAATGTTTATTTATTTGTGGACTGCTCTTTTTATCATCAGAATTATTGTCTCTGGCAATATTAACTATGCAAACTTCTTTCTTATATTTTTGTAGTTCAGCTAATCATAATCACATGATGGCACTACTCCAGCAGTTGCTCCATAGTGATTCACTGTCATCCTCTTGGAGGGACATCATTGTGTCATTGGTCTGCCAGGTTGTTCAGACAGTCCGACCTGATGTGAAGAACCAGGATGATGACATGGATATCCGTCAGTTTGTCCACATCAAAAAAGTGAGATCTGCTGATGTTTTACTAATGCTAGGAACTTATGAAGCAGGACTGATTGTAATTTTTCTCTTCATGGTAATCTAAAAAGAGTCATTACCCTGAGGGTGCTGGGTGAGGAGTCGGAGGTTTTGGTGTCTGCTTTGTTTGTTAGCAGTGCACTCAGGAGTCATGGAAGCCATTTATAGGAAGTGAGAGGTGAATGGAAAGGATGCCTTATATGGGAGATGAATTGGGAACCCAAACAAATATAGGTTCTTCCTTTCTTGCTTCCTCTTCTTGACACGTCAGTTATGAGAAAACCTATTCTCACAGATTATAATCACTGTTCTGATGAAAAGCAGTGGGTATTTGCTTTATTTAGATCAAGCTTGTCCAACTCATGCCCTGTGGGCTGCATGTGGCACCCAAGGCTGCTTTGAATGTGGTCCAACACCAGTTCATAAACTTTCTTAAAACATTATGAATTTTTTTGTGATTAAAAAAAAAATCTCATCAGCTAATGTTAGTGTTTTTTATGTGTGGCCTAATAGAATTCTTCTTCCATTGAGGCTCAGGGAAGTCAAAAGATTTGACACCCCTGATTTAGATATTAATGGAGTCCTGTGTGTGCTTTTTCCCTATGATATTTAACTTAAATAGTAGTGGTTAACTGTCACGTGGCACCAGTTTATTCAGTCAGTGAGTACTTTAGAGTCCTAGTTATAGTACACTGGAGAGCAGGGATGGAAAAACAGTCATGCAGAGATGCCATTGAACACTTGTTGAAAGGAAGAGTTATTTTTGAAACTTTTTGTTCTTATTTGATTACATAATAGTTAAAAAAGGAAAGGAATAATAGTATACATCTGACTAGATTCTAAGCATGTTATCATTGAATTTTATTGTTTTCTTAATTGCTCCATTAGATCCCAGGTGGAAAGAAGTTTGATTCTGTGGTTGTCAATGGCTTTGTTTGTACCAAGAACATTGCACATAAAAAGGTAATGTGATTCAGTTCAGTAGTGAAGTTCAGCAAACCATGGCTGTGTGCTAAGCTAACAAGTTGGGGTACCTTAGTCATGGAAAAAATGGAAAATGGACAATGAAAGGCAGCTGTGTCTGCCATAGGGGTGAAATTTGGGAGGTTCAGGAAAGGTTTTCCAGAGCTGAGGATGAACGGATTGGAATTTGAATAATGGGAATTCACCAGACAGAAGGAGGAAGGAGGAGGTCAGGCTTCTAGATCAACAGAATGATACAGTACTAGCATTATTTATCTCCTGACCCTGCCACGTCTTAGACAGACAGGTTTCTCTAATAGGCTGGAGTCCTTCCAGAGGCTTAGCATTATAAAAATGATATCTCTTTTAGGGCTAAGCTACAGAACTGTCAGTTTTCTTCTGTTATCCTTCTCACCTTATGGCTTTGTAGCACTAGCACAAAGGAATGTGGTGAGATAACCTAGGGCATTAAGGCAACTCTGAGCTCCTAAGGTGTAATATGGGCAATGCAGATGAAGCTGGAGGAAGCAGGCAAGGGCTTTGTATCACATTATGGGTCTTGAACTTTATTCTAAAGTCTTTTGATTCTGAAAGTGTAGTGTACAGACATTGAGATCACCTGTGGACCTTGTTAAAAATGGCTGTTCCTAGCCTAATCCCTAGAAATTCTCATTTTCAGTAGGTTAAGGGCAGTGGGAGTGTATGGATGTTAGGGAAGTGGCGGTACTGTATTTAAAGTAGGCACTAGGCTGAGCACAATGGCTCACGTCTGTAATCCCAGCACTTTGGGAGGCTGAGGCAGGCGGATCACGAAGTCAGGAATTTGAGACCAGCTTGGCCAATATAGTGAAACCCCATCTGTACTAAAAATACAAAAATTAGCTGGCATGATGGCATGCGCCTGTAGTCCCAGCTATTTGGGAGGCTGAGGCAGAATTGCTTGGATCCAGAAGGCAGAGGTTGCAGTGAGCCGAGATTGCGCCACTGTACTCCAGCCCAGTGACAGAGTGAGACTCTGTCTCAAAAAAAGAAAAAAAGTAGGCACTGTAGGTGTTTCCAACGTCATTTGTTGGTCCTTGCATTTTGACATACCACTGATCTATAGCAGTGTTGTCAAACCTTGCTGTGCTTCGGAATCACCAAGGGAAACATTAAAAACAGAGATACCCTGCCCCACCTCTGGGGATACTGATTTTGTTACAGCGAGAGCTGAGGCAGATTTCTAGCCTGAGCAACCAGATGGATGAACTGTAGTCTTGTTTCACTTTTTTCTCAGTTGAACCTAATACATTTTTTCTAAGGCATTAAGATTCCTGAAAATTATTAGTGACCATAGATAAATAAAAATATGCTTGGCTTCAATAATATTTTATAGCAATAATCCCATGTCAGTATTTCCACAGAGTCTTACTAAAACCACACATTACCCTTTAAAGGAGAACTTTAAATCAAATTAAATGATATTTGTTGAATTAGGAGGTAAACATGTTGTGCCCTTCTCAGAAAGTGAAGAAAATTTGTATGTGAGTGTGGTGGAAACATATGCATGAATGACTGTCTTGCCCCACTGATTAGACATAGTCTTTGGTTTGTAGTTGCTAAAAGAATCCTGAATTGAGTTCCCCAGCTAGTGAGTCACTGTTTTCAGAACTGTTTGCCAGTTTGGGGTCCATAAATTTGGTCATCCTGAAACCTCAATTGCAGGATTTAGGCTATTCTGTCTGTGGCTTTAAGCACATGGTTAGGGTATATTATTTGAGTCTCTGCTTCTGGAGATGCTTTCAGATTTTCTTTTTAAGCTTCACATTACGTATTTCAGCTTGCCACCTTGTTTGGAAATTTATTCTGTTAGAAATATGTTCAGAAGGCATTTTAATTATTTTCTCCCTCTTCTGCTCCTCTTGAATTTTAGAAAGACTAAAATATGCTTTTAAAGCTGCTTATTGGAGTTTGTGAAGTAACCTGTCATTAACTACCGTTCCCTCTGTGCACACTCAGGGCATAATGTCTCTTCTTACAGCATCAGAAATAAAAAAATAAAAAAAGTTCAGAGTATAGAAGATTAAAGTAATAATAAGAAAGCAAAGCCAATTTTTGAAGAATTTTGCATTGGTCTTAACAAATTATTTGCTTTGAAAAAATTTAATACCATATAAGAACTAAATGAGAGTATACTAATGCTGAGATACAATAAGTTAGTAAGAATTATAAGCATTATTAGATTTAAAGTTATAATTAAAGGAGAGCTGTAAAATGCAAACCTTTAAAGCTTTAACAAACTGTTCAATTTTTTTGTAGATGAATTCTTGTATTAAAAACCCTAAAATTCTTCTGTTGAAGTGTTCCATTGAGTATCTCTACAGAGAAGAAACTAAGTTTACTTGCATTGATCCTATTGTGCTTCAGGTAAGAATTTATTACTGAAAGTCATAATTTGGAGGGATGTATGTGTACCATCATGCTTGTAAATTCTTACTGATTTTGACTTAATTCTAGCTAAGTTGGATAGGAAAACTTGATAGCTTACCAAAACCTCTGTCACTCATAATTTTTAAAGTTTCAAGTGTTAAAGGTAAGGTGACTGTTCAAGAATATAAGGAAGAAAAGGTTAAAATCCAAATACTAGTTTCCCTTTCCCACTTAATCCATTGATTTACTGTATTTCTCTAACTTACCAGATTTCTAATGGAATCTCTGGTTTTTAATACAGTCTGTGCTACTAAAACACATTTCTGAAACACCAATTAGCTTATACGTAGTTGGCAAACAGAATAATATCAGGTGGAAGTTGTGCTGGTTTCTAAGTGGTTTTTCCTAAGCAGGGAGGCCCAGAATAGCTGCAAGTAGGTTATAACCCTCAGCCAGAAAATAAAACAGCCTCAGTTCAGCTGCTACACAGGCAGAAGCCTTTTAAGTTCTATTTTAAGAAAGTAAAAGTCAGCTTTTGCTTGTAGGCCTCTCTCCCCAGGGAGGGACACCCACATCCCTGCGTGGTTCTTGGTAGCTTTACTGCTCAGTGCTTTGTTTCCAGTTGTAGCATTGCAATAGTTTTTGTGCATTTAATTTCACTTGAGGCAGCCTCATGCCATACTAAGCTCTCTGCCTGGGCTGTCCTTATTTTTTTTGTTAGTGTTGAAGGTACAAAGTTGGTTTTAAACTTTATACCTTCATAGGTTTTAAAGTTTTCTGCGCCAACTCCTTTTCTTCCATGAATGCTGTTAATTTTACTTGGTGATCATCCAAAATGGAAGCTTTTTAGGAATGTGTATATTATAGTGGAAACACTTATACTAGGTTCCAGAAACCTTTAGGAAAAGCATTACTTGAAAATTCTAGGTAATTCCATTTTTTTAAGAGTGGTAGGAACAATCACTTTTGTACTGATTTCATAGATAACAGTAAGAGAAACTGAGTTGTAGTAAAAGGCACAGTGTTTATAAAAACTCTGCTGTGTTACTTAAGAACTCTGTTACCTGGGGCTCTTTTCTCTTTGGAATTTAGCTGTGCTGTCAGTAAAAACGATGAGTTTTGACTAGACAGGTTTGTAGAGAACTCTAAAGGAATAGCGGGAAACACAATAATTATTGTTCAGGGAACTTAAGATAATTGGATGCTGGAGGTTTTGTTAATTTCCACAGTAGATTGTCAGCAGAAGACTTTCACATGATCAGATCAGAATTGCCTTGACTAAGATGCATCCTGGTTGCCCAGAAGTTAAAATTCATAAAATTGTATGTCTTGGAATTGATGAAACCTATAGGTGTTTATTTATTTTAAAAAGTTATAGTTAAATTTATTCACATTATTATTACTTTATTTTTACAGTCAGGTTAACAGACTAAGGCTTTTTTGTTAGAGAGATATGCCCTGGGCAGATGTGTACTTAGGAAACATGGTTTAACTCACATAACATAAAGCATGTTGTTCATCAAAGCTTTCAAACATAGTTTTTATTATACCTTTAACTCCTGCCCAATTGAACTTCCTAGTTTGAATTGATAGAAAGTATCAGCTGATTTGAGCTTTTTGTGAATTGATAGAAAGTTCCAGCTCATTTGAGTTTTTTCTGTATTTGTGTTTTGTCTGCCCAGTGTGGAATAGTTAATCAGAGAAGAAGCTGAAAGGCAGATAGTCAGAAAAAGGAGGAGAAACAAAGGGCAAGGAGATAATCAGCCTGTGACTTTATACTCTCCTTACAAGGCCGGGCCTGCTAGATCTCCTGGTTCCCCACTGCTGTGCCTGTGGCCTACCTCCTGGTACTCTTCCCTTGCTGAGCTTGGACCAGGCCTCCTTTTTGACATGTTGTTTCATGAGTAGTCATGATAGCTGATTGGAGTTCAAACTGGAAGGAAAGTTATTTGCCATCTTTGTATCACAAATAGAAAATTTAAAAATGAAATCAACTTATTCTGATTATACTTTATTAGAGCTATACAAATAAAATTATTTTAAATGCTATTAAATTACAGTTTAGTAAGTACAGTAGGAAATTAACACATTTAGGAAAAAATCCATTTTGTTAATAATGGGAGAATTTGAAAAGAAATAGTATCAGTAAAACAAAGGCAAGAAGCAATGTACTTCATAACAGGGCAAGTTTATTGCAGTGAGTAGGCTCATCCATTGTGGGTGGTAAGGGACATTAATATAGCCTTGCTCAGAAAACACTTTGGGTACATGGAGTAGGAGTGGCAAACATGCTTATCTTCAGTTGTCTCCCAAATGGAGCCCAGAAATATTATGAAGCAATTAATGAGTTTTGTTGTTTTTACTCGGTTGTTTTTTATAATATTCATTTCTTTTGAAATTAAAACTTCGTGATAAAAATATATTAGAATTATATTTGAGATCTTTAACTGTAGCTGTTCTAGGTATTATATGATCTGTTGGGAAATTAGAATTAGGAAGTAGGTGAAATAGCATCTATTAGAGTTATTTATTCAGATATCCAGAAAAAGAGTTAACTCATGTTGGTTTCAGAATGTAGAGGACAGAATTCATAACCATATTAAAACCACTTAGGGCTGGGCACAGTGGCTGACACTTGTGATTACACTCTGGGAGCTGAAGGTGGGAGGATTGCTTGAGGCCAGGAGTTCAAGACCAGCCTGGGGAACATAGTGAGACCCTGTCTCTACAAAAAATAAAAAAAGAAAAAATTAGCCAGGCATGGTGGCATGTGCCTGTACTCCTAGAAGAGTGAAGCAGGAGGAGTGCTTGAGCCCAGCACTTTTAGGTCACATTGAGCTATGACAGCACCTCTGCATTCTAGCCTGGGTGACAGAATGAGACCCCGTCTCTTAAAAAAAAAAAAACCAACATCTTAGAAATTACTTTTATTTTGGGAGTTGTTTGTGAGGTTAGGTTTCTTGTTCTTGTTTTTTTAACCTCTGAACTAGATAATTGGATTCTTGGCTTTTAAATTAAGAATTGGAAATCTTTCAAGGAAAGTTAGTTGGAGAATGGAATCTCTCCTTAAACTCTTGTCAGCATAATCAAGTTTAGAATGATCAATGAGATTCTTACTGTGTTTGAATTAATTTGCTTACAGACTTATTTGTGCATGAAGAAAATATAGGCTAAGATTGATAATAATAGTCAAGCTATCTTGATATCTTAATATGTCCAGATAATGAATTTTACCAGGTGTAATGTTTCTGATTTATCTTACTTAGGAAAGGGAATTCTTGAAGAATTATGTTCAGCGAATAGTTGATGTTCGACCCACCTTGGTTCTAGTTGAGAAAACAGTTTCTCGGATTGCCCAGGACATGTTATTGGAACATGGCATTACTTTGGTCATTAATGTAAAATCAGTGAGTGTTTTTATTTTTGTATTTTTTTTAAAATCACAGCTTTTAAATTTATATGCACATATGGTAGGTATACATGAATCTTTTTTTCTTTGCTTTACCATACGTATTGAAAGTGGGACAGAAGATATGGCACCTATTTCATTATTTAAAATTGAGAATCTTAGACTGGAAGAACATGTACTTTTATGTAATACTTATTATTGGTGTCTACAAGACCAAAACTGAAATGGACATTGGTTAATCAGTATGTATTTGTTGATCCTTCATTTTTGTTGGAAAATTGCTCAAGCAGAAAATGTTCTCCCTTTGTTTACCGTCTGCAGAAAAAATGCCAATTCTAGGAAGTTTTTTTTTTCCTCTTCCTACAGTAACTTGTGATAATCCATGATGCTTAAATGCATTTTGATAATGTTATTAATATGAGTTACGTTTCAGTGGGCACATATTGATTACTAAGCAACTAGGTGTAGAAGAATCCAGAATTTAAAAATTCATCATATATTTATTAAAAATTTTTTATTAAAAATTTATTAAATTAAATATTATTTGTTGTGAATGTTATTTTGTAAGCTTTTCATTACATTTCCAGATTAAATTTACAAGATTTTTATTTTTCTCTAGTTTTGTAATATAATGTTTTTCTGTTTTGTAGCAAGTTTTGGAACGAATCAGTCGTATGACCCAAGGTGATTTAGTGATGTCAATGGACCAGCTGCTTACGAAACCACACCTGGGCACTTGTCACAAATTTTATATGCAGATATTTCAGTTGCCTAATGGTGAGTGATCTTTGGCATAGATTGACTTGAGGAAAAGAGTTGACTTATCAGTACTACAATGTTTAATTAGTACGAAATACCTATTAATAATGGATAAGTGAGGATAGGCAACTGTGATCTTAATCATGTAAAAGTTTTTCTTTTATAGATGTTAAGAGAGTGAATTAATTCTATATGGACTTGTGGATGGCCACCTCCACCATCTTAACTTTCTGTTTGTTATTATTTGTAGAACAAACCAAGACGCTGATGTTTTTTGAAGGCTGTCCACAGCACCTAGGCTGTACAATCAAGCTTAGAGGAGGCTCTGATTATGAGCTGGCCCGAGTTAAGGAGATCCTAATATTTATGATCTGTGTCGCTTATCATTCTCAATTAGAAATTTCCTTCCTCATGGATGAATTTGCTATGCCTCCCACGTTAATGCAAAACCCTTCATTCCATTCCCTGATTGAGGGACGAGGGCATGAGGGGGCTGCACAAGAGCAGTACAGCGGAGGTTCCCTCCCCTGGGATCCTGACATTCCTCCTGAGTCTCTGCCTTGTGATGATAGCAGTCTGCTGGAATCAAGGATTGTGTTTGAGAAGGGTGAGCAGGAAAATAAAAATGTGCCCCAGGCTATTGCCTCTTTGAAGCATCAAGAACATACCACAACAGCTTGCCCAGTGGGTCTCCCTTGTGCTTTCTTTCCACCTGTACCGGAATCATTGTTGCCACTTCCTGTGGATGACCAACAGGATGCATTAGGCAGTGAGCAGCCAGAGACTTTGCAGCAAGCCGATGTGCTGCAGGATCCCAAAAGCCAGATGAGAGCTTTTAGAGACCCTCTGCAGGATGACACTGGATTATATGTTACTGAGGAAGTCATCTCCTCTGAAGATAAACGAAAGACTTATTCTTTGGCCTTTAAGCAGGAATTAAAAGATGTGATCCTCTGTATCTCCCCAGTAATCACATTCCGAGAACCCTTCCTTTTAACTGAAAAGGGGATAAGATGCTCTACCCGAGATTATTTTGCAGAGCAGGTTTACTGGTCTCCTCTCCTCAATAAAGAATTCAAAGAAATGGAGAACAGGAGGAAGAAACAGCTGCTCAGGGATCTCTCTGGACTTCAGGGCATGAATGGAAGTATTCAGGCCAAGTCTATTCAAGTCTTACCCTCACATGAGCTAGTGAGCACTAGAATTGCTGAGCATCTGGGCGATAGCCAGAGCTTGGGTAGAATGCTGGCCGACTATCGAGCCAGAGGAGGAAGAATTCAGCCAAAAAATTCAGACCCTTTTGCTCATTCAAAGGATGCATCAAGCACTTCAAGTGGCAAATCAGGAAGCAAAAACGAGGGTGATGAAGAGAGAGGGCTTATTCAGAGTGATGCTCTGTGGTCAACAAAGGTGAGCCAGACTGCTTTTTGATGCTCGTGTAAGTTTAAAATGTGTTGAAAGACTCCTCTAAGGCAGGCTAAAAAAATCAGTTTGGCACACTGCATCCAGATTTGTGACATACTTCTTCTTCTATGCTGTTTTAGTTTTTGTCTTGAGTCTGCTGGCTTCTGTGTTATTTTAATATGTATGAAGCAGAATTGTAATGAACCTGGGTTTCAGGGCCTTAAGATGAGCTTACAGTAAGCTAGGAAGATCCTTAAAATTTTTGACATGACTTGGATGTGGTATTATAATCCTTGAACCTTGTGTCAGGGAGTCAGAGATGGAAGCTTATTGCAGCAAATGGATGTGTTTTTTTAAAAAAAGCAGGAAATAGATGTGTTTTTTAAAAAAAGATTTGTTATTTAACTAAGTGACCTTTTTAGGCATAAATTGAGAGCAAATTAAGGAAGTTTATAGACGTATTACTGATAATGGTAGCAATAGAGCTAATGAACAAATCCATTGCTAGATGAGGAAATGCACTTGTTTAATAAAACAAAAAATGTCCAACTTCTCTAGTAGTCAAAGAAGTGCTAAATAATAGTGTTGCTAAATAATTTTTTATTTGTGAGTTTAGCAAAAAGGAAAGTGGTAAAAGATCCATGGTTAATGATGGCATGGAAAAACACCTTTCATAAATGTTACATAAATTTATAAAATGTATGTATTTGTATATTTGTATAAATTTATATAAATTTATAGAAGGCAATAGGAAAGTATTGATTTACACATACATGTAAATACCTTTGACCCAGGACTCCAACTTTGATAATCTATTCCTGCAGAAATAATTAAGTATGCTTATATAAGGATGCTTTCATTTTATAAGAATATATGTACAAAGATATTTATTAAAGCAGTTAAAGGATGAGCAGGATCTCAAGTCATTTAATGACTTAGATAAAGCCCATGCTATATTTGAAGTGTTAAAAAGCAAGTTGTGTTTTAATATGTGTTGCATTATTTCATATTTATAAAAACAAAACTCCCTGTGTGTACTTAGATAGGAAGTGATGTGTGTATGTGGGATAGGGTATGTGAACTAGCAAAAAGAATAGATACCTTAAAACCACAGAGTCAAATTGCTCAGCTTGGGAGGTTTAGTGGAATCATAGAAGGAGTGGTTTTGTGTATTTCCTGAACTTCTTCATAGACTTCTATACTACTTGAATTTTAACAGATAACTGGTATTACCTTTATCTCCTTAGAATTCAGATTTCTGGGTGTCTCAGATTGATGTTCAGCCATCAGTTCAGACTGTTAAATATGGATGTATTTAATTTTTCTTCCAAAATAATTTATTGCAGTTTTGTAAAAATGAAGAATAAGTTAAGAAAACAAGCTATTTAGACATCATTTTGTATTTTTAAGTTTAATTTAAACTTTTTGGGTTGTCTTTTCTCAAAAACTAACTGCCTTTCTTCCTTACATTTAGTTTCCTGTAGTTTTAAATCTTGACCAGAGCCCCTACAGCAGTAATTGGAGGCTTCACAAATAGAGTGGAGTGTGTTTGGTGCATTGGGGTTGAATGCGGTTGCAGTCACTTGCTTATCCATCGATTCCTTCTTTTTTAGGTAGACTGTCTGAATCCCATTAACCACCAGAGACTTTGTGTGCTCTTCAGCAGCTCTTCTGCCCAGTCCAGCAATGCTCCTAGTGCCTGTGTCAGTCCATGGTAGGATTCTTTTCCCCCTACACTATTCCACTTAAGAACAGAATTCTAGCAATTGAAAAAAAAAACAGTCATTAGGACCTGTTTTTAGGTACACGGCACATTGCTGGTCACATATGAATAGAACTTTTAAACTTGTGAAGTAAATGGGAAAATACATGTTTGTTCATGAGTAGAAGTAAATGAGAGTACCTTAAGAGTGAAAAAAATGTGAGACATAGAAGAGAAATCTGTATAGGTTAACTTTCCCTTATCTGAAATGCTTGGGACCAGAAGTGCTTTGGACTTAGTATTTTTTCAAATTTGGAAATATTTGCCTATACTTAATGGGATATCTTGGGGATGGGACCCAAGTCCAAACATGAAGTTCATTTATGTTTCATATACACCTTACACATGTAGCCTGAAGTAAATTTTATACAAGATTTGTAATAATTTTGTGTATAAAACAAAGTTTGTATACATTGAACCATCAGAAAACAAAGGTTGCAGTTGTGGAATTTCCCACTTGTGGTGTTACGTTGGTGCTCAAAAAGTTTCAGATTTTGGAGCATTTTGGATTTTGGATTTTCAGATTAGGGATGCTCAACCTGTGCTTAAAAAAGTGAGAAAGTTGACACACAAAAGCTTCTTTATAAGCATTTTGATGATAGTATGTACAATTTAGGCAGGTTTTCCTTCAGGCATAATTTTTATAGAAGCAGTCAACCTTTTGTTTTATTAATGGATTTTAGTCTAAAACTTAATTTTAAGTAGATTGATAGAAATTGAAATACATTTTGTTTTAAATTATTTTTTTCAAATTATTGTCACAAAAACCTCACATAGATGTATATAGCCTTACATTACATAGTTCACCTTTACTTTTAAACATACTGTGGAACGTAACTGCTTTTTTGGGGGCACTGTTTCCATGCCAAAGCATATTCTGTGTTTTAATTTCGAATTCTTGAAACACTTATTTCCAGCAGTGAGCTCATGGGTTCTTCTAATAGTATAGCTTCAGCAGGCAGACTTGGGACTGGCAGAGCCCATAGGAATTTTCTCTGGGAGTTTATAAACTCCGTAGGTCAAGGCTTGAATAAGATGTGGGTTTCACCAGTTATATAGTCAAACTGTCTTGTGAGCATTTATAGGTTAGATATAAAGGTAGGAACTGGCACTTTAGCAAGAACTGCTGTTTTCCATGCTCAGTAAAGGCATGGACAAGAGAGTAGGAGACAGGAGTCCTGCCTTGTGTTGACAGGGCTTAAGCCTTTGTAAAGGAAACCTTTATCTCTTTCTAACTCAAATCAGTTTTACTCAATATTATAGATTATGCATCCTCATTCGTTTTATAAGATACTAGTGGATTGGGAGTGAAAAAGATGCTATAGTGTGGCTAGTCTAAACTTGTTGTATTGGATGAGCTAAAATCTATTCCATAACAACAAAGAATATTACCTGCTTTCATACTTCATTGTAAGTACCGTACATTTAATGGGTAATCATAATTTGTGGTCTTATGAAATGTCTTTGGTGTATGGTAATTCTTATGTTTCTAAGAGGCTGTCTCTTCTTTTAGGATTGTAACAATGGAATTTTATGGAAAGAATGATCTTACGTTAGGAATATTTTTAGAGAGATACTGTTTCAGGTAAGAACACATTTCTTCCTTATATTCCATGACACATTTTTGATACTCAAAATTTCATCCTAAAATGTAAACATGAGTTGGATGTCAAGTGACTGTTGTATGATCCTCACTTTCATAGTGCATATCAGAGTATATCATTCAAAGAAGTAGTCTATTCCATATTTAAACTGAGATATCTTATCCAGAACATTCCTCATATCTCTGTCCATCTAATTACCCTACCATCGACATTTTTCGGAATCTGTTTTTATACAGTGATTCAAGTGAGAAGCGGGTAAAGTGTTGGAATCATCTAGACCTCAGTTTAAGTCTTAGCGCTATCACTTGCCACTTACATGACAAAACACTTTACTAGTCCCCTTTTTAGGGAATAACAATCCCCAGAATTGTCAGAGGGTAAAAGAAAATGCTTTAAAATTGTTTGGCAAATAGAAGGTTCTTAACAAATGGAAACTCTCACCATGCTATAGCTGAAGACAGGATGTTCAGCTGCAGGCTCAGAGCAGCATGAGTACCTTGTGCAGATTGTACACCAGTCAGTGGTTCTGATTTCTCTGTTTCATGCTTAATGTGAGAAGGGCTCTTTTGTTTGTCAAAGGCCTTCTTATCAGTGTCCAAGCATGTTCTGTGATACCCCCATGGTACATCACATTCGGCGCTTTGTTCATGGCCAAGGCTGTGTGCAGATAATCCTGAAGGAGTTGGATTCCCCAGTACCTGGATATCAACATACAATTCTTACATATTCCTGGTGTAGAATCTGCAAACAGGTAAACAGACCCTATTCCTGTATTTTATTTGCCATTTATTTCTTTATTTGTGTATTTTTTTTTTTTGGAAGGGAAAGTCTTCTATATTATAATGGATTTGTTATTTGTCATTGAGCTCTGTTTGTCTTTGTTATCTTAGCTTCCAGTGCTGTATGTTCAATCTAGTATTTGTTTTTTGAAGATCTCATCTTAGGAATGTATCGGTCATTAAATAAAATACAAGTGCCTTGTACAGTAAGATATCTTGAGGTTGTATCTTGACAGTTCCTAATTGAATTTGTTAATTCTTTCAACAGACACTTATTGAGCACCATTTGTGTGCCAGATACTGTGCTAGGCCCTAGGAATGAAAAAAAGAATAAGGAGTGACTTCTGTTCTATAGGGGAGGAGACAGACGTGTAAAGCAGTAACTGCAGTATATTAGGATATTTGTATAATAAATTTGAGCCTATATCAACATTTCTATCCATATGCAGATGAGACCATGTTGAAACTGATCTCTACTGGTTTTCATGTTGGTTCTTGAGAGAAGGACATGTGTTTTATTTCTTCTTTGTGCCTTTCTTACTTTTCTAATTCTGGGGCAAGTGTTTGGTGCCAGTATTGTATTTTTTAAATATATAATTTTAAGCAATCTGGATAAAATATTCCAAATTTAACTCATTTCCTTAATTGTGTTATTTTGTTTTCTTTCTTTTTTTTTGAGTCTTGGTCAGTCACCCAGTCTGGAGTGCAGTTTTGTGATCTCAGCTCACTGCAACCTCCGTCCCCCGGGTTCAAACTATTCTCCTGCCTCAGCCTCCCGAGTACCTGGGACTACAGGTGTGCACCACCACACCCAGCTAATTTTTGTGTTTTTAGTAGAGACAGCGTTTCACCATGTTGGCCAGGCTGGTCTCGAACTCCTGACCTTAGGTGATCCATGCGCCTCGTCCTCTCAAAGTGCTGGGATTACAGGCGTGAGCCACTGTGCCTGGCCTTAATTGGGCTATTTTGAAGTGTGCTTTTGGAAGGCACATGTGGGAATTACATATAAAATAATAGCATGACCTACATTAATCAGTGGTAGAGAAGGGCAAAATCAAAGTTGCACCTGCAGCAGCAAACATACAGACATAAAATTATTTCTAGCAATTCTCAGTCTTAGTTTCATACTTGTCCTTACAGGCTTTATTTCCTATTAGATAGCTGGTAATAGTCTGTGGTAGAATATGTGAACTCTAGATTGACCATCGTACTAAATGAATAACTTAAATTTGATCTCTATGTCTTATATGCTTTGCTATATACACTTTATTTTAAAACAAAAACTTTTGCTTTTTTATGCTAGAAAGGAAAAGGTAAGTTTTGTTACACTAAAGTGAAAAACTTCTAGCGTTAAGGAAAAATACAACATATATGACTAAACATAAATTTATGTAATATTAAATTGCTATAAGCCATGATAGTAGAAAAATGGGCAAAGAACATTACAATGCAATTTAATGCAAATGGCTACTAATCATGTTACTCATGAGTAGTCAAAGAAGCATACATGAAACCAGTAAAATCTTTTCAAAAATTTTTCTTTAGGAGATCACATTTCAAAAATTTCAATTCTAATTCCTAGGATTGGTAAAAGTGGGAGAAATTTATATTCTTAAATACTGTTCGAGACTATATACACTGGTACACTTGTTTTGGAAGATAATGTGGCAAAAATTATCAAAGACCATATGAATGCTTATGCTCTTTGACCTACCAATTTCCACCTTTATTATTCGAAGGGAATAATTGTGGATGTTGTAAATATATACAAGGATGTTCATCAGAGCATCATCTCAGTATGGAAAAGCTTGTAATGTCTTAAAGGCACATCAGTAAAGATTGGTTAAATATATGTTCATATAATAGGATACTCTGTGGCCATTTGAAAAGTTGTACAAGAATATTTTGTGTGGGAAAATATTCACGATAGATTGCTAAACTAATTATGTAATATGAAACTAATAGGAAAGAGTTTTTATTTACAAATATACTGACTGTGTGTGCCTGCACATATTTATGTGTATGTGTGTGTGTGTGTGTGTGTGTGTGTATATATATATATATAATATAAAATATATCAAAAGTAAACATATACTAATATACTGATGTTGGTGGTGGGATATTGGTGATGTTGCTCTCCTCCACCCACCTTTGAACGTTTCATTCTTTTCCCAGTTTTCTGCAGTCAATATATATTACACTTGTATTAGAAAAAAAAATGTTATTTTTTAAAAAACAGATTTGCAATATGTGATCAGGTAAACTATTTTTGCTGAATTCCAGGTAACACCAGTTGTTGCTCTTTCCAATGAGTCCTGGTCTATGTCATTTGCAAAATACCTTGAACTTAGGTTTTATGGGCACCAGTATACTCGCAGAGCCAATGCTGAGCCCTGTGGTCACTCCATCCATCATGATTATCACCAGTATTTCTCCTATAACCAGATGGTGGCGTCTTTCAGGTAAGAAATCCTAGGAACCTTGTACCTGATCTCAGATCTGATAATCCTTTAAGAATTTTTTTTTAACATTTTCACTGTTACTAGATTGAATTAATTTGTGGGATTCCCCATTTCCACTCTTACCAATGCAGAGGACCAGACTGTAAGAACTTTCAATATTATTTTATTTACTCTTTACCCTATGAAATAGTTATTATTATCCTTACTTACAGAGCTTACAGTTGTTCAATTACAGAGCTGTCAAATGATGGAGTCATATTTGAACCCTGGTCGACCTACTACCAGCCTCACTCTTAAAATTTAATATAAAAATTTTAGAAAAAATATGAGACAGGATCTCACTGTTACCCAGGCTGGTCTTGAACTGTGCTCAAGTGATCCTTCTGCCTCGGCCTTTCTAAGAGTGGGGATTATAAATGTGAACCATCACCATGTTGGGCCCTGGCCTAACTCTTAACCATTGTTTTGGCATCTGATGGCATCTGGAAGTCTGTCAGAATTTTTGCCAAGACATTAACGAGAAGGATAATCATATATTTCTGATAGAGCTAAAATTCTATGTTCAAATAATTGATATTTGCCATTGTGGTGTTAAATAATTTGAGAAAGCCTTCAGCTTCTGCCTTCAAAATATATCCAGAGTCTAAGCACTTTTTACCACTCTACCACTACCACTTGGGCTGAACCTCTGTTATCTTTCACCTGGATTATTATAGTAGTCTCCTTTTGGCCTTGTCCCCTTAGCTTCTTCTCAACACAGCAGTCAGAGTAGTTCCTTTAAGAGGCAATCAGCTAAGGCCAGTCCTCTGCTCTAGACACTCCAAAGGGTATCTGTTTCACCTGGAGTGAAAGCCAAAGTTAGTCTGTTGACTAGCCTTTAATCTCCTACCTGCTCTGACTGCCCAGGACCTCTCTGCTCTTACCTCCTACCATCCTCCCTTCACTCATCCTGCTGTTGCCCCACTGGCCTCCTGACTGGGCCTCAGGTATGTCAGGTAGGGTTCTGCCTAGGTTTCTGTACTTGTTCTTTCCTCTCGAAACTGCTTATTCCCCAGATATCTGCTGGTTGCTTCCCTGCCTCCTACAAGTCTTTGCTCAAATTTCACCTGCCCTGGCACTCTTCCACCCTAGCACTCTGCTTCTTCTCTTTCTTGCTATACTTTTCTCCATAGTGCTGAGCATCTGATACGTATTTGTTTTGTTTGTTACCTGAATCTTGTTTTTCCTGAATTATGAGAATAGGAATTGTTATATCCTCAGCACCTAAAATAGTGTCTGGCACATAATAGACCCTCAGGAAATATTTGCTAATTAGAGCTTATTTCCTTTTTTAAGCAAGAACTTTTAACCATGCATCTAGGATCTTGTGGGTGAGTGGGGTTGTAGCATTTGTTAGTCAATATAAACCCTCAGTTAGAAAGGAAACAAAGACTCATGAAGAATCTTCAGCAGCTGGAAAGGTAATGAATACCTGTATCTAACTGTATACCTACATCTAATTGTAGGTATTCATTACTTTTTAGTTTCCTTATTAATAGGGATGGTTTATAGCAATCATTTTTGTTTTTATAGCAGGTAAGGGTAACTTCAAGGAATAAATGATGGTACTACAGTGCAATGAAAGATAAAACAAAATCCCTCCAAAACTGGGGAGGATATTTATTATAATGGCTAAAAGTTATCTTTAATATCTTTGTGATTGTTTTAAAATGCTATTTTATAAAAACTTTTATGCCTCATAGGATTTAGTTGACCATCATGATACAGTTCTATTCAAGGTATTAAACTGTTTTTCCTTTTCTACTGGCTCTTGTATTTTCTTCTCTCAGTTATTCTCCTATTCGGCTTCTTGAAGTATGTGTTCCACTCCCCAAAATATTCATTAAGCGTCAGGCCCCATTAAAAGTATCCCTGCTTCAGGATCTGAAGGACTTTTTTCAAAAGTAAGTTCAGTTTTAAAAATCATCTTTTTTTTATTATTTACAGCTATTTTAAAGTATTAGTATTTTAAAGTATTTTTCATTTAACTTCCTTTGAGAATGTAAATAACTTTTCTAATTGTATGCTATGCATGCTTGGTGTACAAAAAGAAAGTTGTAGACGTTATGGAAAGATATTAAAAAAGAAGCCGAACTCTTAGACATAACTTAAAATTTTCAAGTACATCCATTTAGGTCCTATTTGCTCTGCAAAACTGTGTGTAATTCTTAATTAGGTAAAACATTATTTCAACTATGTTTTGTATGTAACTTTTTGTTTCTATTTATGTGAGATAGAAAATTTGATTCACCCTTTCTAGTGTTTAATGTTCTCTCTTTCTATTGTTAGAGTTTCACAGGTGTATCTTGCCGTTGATGAAAGACTTGCATCTTTGAAAACTGATACATTTAGTAAAACAAGAGAGGAAAAAATGGAAGATATCTTTGCACAGAAAGAGGTAATTTATTTCTTTGGTAGAAAATTCAGAAGTTAATTATTAACTTACTAGAAGTTTCTTTTGGGGTATGTCTATATAGTGTCTCTGTCTCCTGAAATTGTTTCTGTTCCTCGTAGATGGAAGAAGGCGAATTCAAGAACTGGATTGAGAAGATGCAAGCAAGGCTCATGTCTTCCTCTGTAGATACCCCTCAGCAACTACAGTCGGTCTTCGAGTCACTTATTGCCAAGAAACAAAGTCTCTGTGAAGTGCTGCAAGCTTGGAATAACAGGTGTGATTTTGCAGTCTGGTTTTCTTTAATATTATTGCCACATTTGTTCCTATGCGATATCTAAAATCTTAAAAATCTTTAATTATTGATATTTCATTTTGTGCTCAAGTTAAAGAACCTTTTTTTTTTTTCACCCTCCTTTCTTCTTTATATTTAAAAATATATGTGTTATTCTTTAGGTAGTTTGTGAAGATGTGAAAATCAAAGAGGAGAACAGCCTTTAATGCTGTTTCTCATATGATTTGAAACAATGTTGTTCAGATGTGTGTGCTGTTAAATTGTTTTTAACTGAATTAGTGTGCCATGAGTGTTGGTTTTTGGCCAGCAATTCCAAATATATTGGTATGTTTATCTTATGCCTTTATTTAAATATACATTTTTAGAAGTATTTTTCTTTATAATAATTTGCTATTCTTTTACAACTATAGTCTTATCAGCAAATGCTCCTGGTTAATTAGATATGACAAGAACTTACTCTCATATAACTTCAAAGACTGTGGTAATCCCAATAGGAAAACTTTGTGATTTCAAAGTTGTAAAGAGAGAATTTATAAACAGCACTCACGGTGATAGAAACAAGCCATATTCTTTTTCTTTTCTTTCCTTTCTTTTTGCCTTTGGCCACAGGTTGCAGGACCTTTTCCAACAGGAAAAGGGTAGAAAGAGACCTTCAGTTCCTCCAAGTCCTGGAAGACTGAGACAAGGGGAAGAAAACAAGGTATGAAATGTAGTCTTGTCTATCCTAAGTATTCCTAAATGCCTAATTCCAGAAAGTGAGCTACTATTTAGAATGCAATTCTCAAAGTGTGGTTCAAGGACTCCTGAGAGTCCAAGACCCTTTCGGGGACTCTGCAAAAACTTTTTTTTTTTTTGAGATGGAGTTTCACTCCATCGAGCAGGCTGGAGTGCAGTGGCGCGATCTTGGCTTACTGCAACCTTTGCCTCCCAGGTTCAAGCGATTCTCCTGCCTCAGCCTCCTGAGTAGCTGGGATTACAGGTGTGCACCACCATGCCCAGTTAATTTTTTGTAGTTTTAGTAGTGATGGGGTTTTGCCATGTTGGCCAGGCCGGTCTCTAACTCCTGACCTCAGGTGATCCACTCACCTCAGCCTCCCAAAGTGCTTGGATTACAGGTGTGAGCCATCATGCCTGGCCCATTTTATTTTTCAACTGCATATCTGTATAAAGCTATATTCTGTCTGTATACTTCAATCATAACAGTATGTCACAACAGATTACATGCAGAAGTCAAATACAAATCTAGCTATTTTCTATTTAGCTAGATATTGACATTAAAGATATTTTTGTCCGCGTCTACATTTTGTCAAATGTAAAAACAGTGCCACTCTTTCACCATTTGTTTTTTAATTTTAGAAAATTGGTATGTTATGTGTTTAAATATTACTTATATTAATGGGTTTATTATTTATAAATAAGTTAATGCACATTTAAAAACTTTTAGTTTTAATTTCTAATAAGGTAAAAATTTCTAAGGTAAACAAAAGCTATTTAAAAATATTAAGGGGGATTTTAGTTATTTTTAAGGGTGTAAATGGGTCCATAGACCAAAAAGTTTAAGATTCATTGGATTAAAAAAATTTTTTTTGAATGTGATTTTCATGTTTTCCATAACAACAAAGTATTTACTTCTCTGCAGATAAGTGCGATGGATGCATCTCCACGGAATATTTCTCCAGGACTTCAGAATGGAGAAAAAGGTTTGGTCCTTGAGTCTGGTGATCACTTGCCATCGTATTTAAAGGAATTTCTTAGTGTATATGTTGTTTTAAACTGTTTGAGCAGTTTTTCTGTTGCTATTGTTCATATACTTTTTTCCTTCCTGTAGAGCATTTGTAATCCTATCAGATTAAGATTATCATATAGTTTATTATAATAAGATATAATTATAATAAGATATAATCTTAAGATATAATAATATATAAGATATAATAAATACATGAAATACAAAGAAGGCTGCTATTGGGGAAGGAAAAACAAAAAGTAAATTGAATTTCTGTTTTGCTTATTACAAAGTCAGTTCCCAGGTTTCATTGCAAAAATCTTATAAAGTTTAATTTACATTTTTAATGTCACTAAAATATTGTCTGGACTTAAGATGTCTTTCACAGTATTTCATTGAATAAGTTGGTGTCATCATAGAAACTTTGTGGGGAAATTTACCTGTTTTCCATAATAACAGGAGCTCAACTTATAATTCTTGGCATTTTTCTATTATAATTGTTTTTTCTCTCCCAGGGTAAATGTGCATTCTTTCTCACAGTGTCCTAATTTCATTCTCTATTAAACTCCAAAACTAATATTTAAGTGGGCATTGTGGTATAATGGATAGAGTATGGGATAGGAGTCAGCCTTGGTTGACAGTTGCAGTACGGTCACCAGGATTTGATTGTAGTCAAGTCATATATAATCTTTCTGGATTTTTGTGTCCATTTCTGTGACATGAGCTACATTACCTAGATGATTTTTAAAAAGTGAAAATTCCGTGTTTTAGAAGGCAGGAATAGAAATGAGCATTTAAAAAATATTAGACATGGACTTAATGTATGTAAATGACTCATTTAAGATTGCGTTTTTCTTTAGAGGATCGCTTCTTAACAACTTTGTCCAGCCAGAGCTCCACCAGTTCTACTCATCTCCAATTGCCTACACCACCTGAAGTGATGTCTGAGCAGTCAGTGGGAGGGCCCCCTGAGCTAGATACAGCCAGCAGTTCCGAAGGTAGAGGTTAAGTCACTTTTACTATACTTCATTGAATCTAAGACTGAAAGATGTATCATTGATTTACATGTGTCACCAAGAAGGAGAAATTGCTCATTCTTTGACATAATGCTCTTATCCCTTAGAATTTTTCTGTTTACACTTACTGAAAGTATTTTTTGGATGTAGCTTATTATCATATTATTACTTCATTTAGTTACATTACTTGACATGTAAATATCTTAGTGTCAAAATGTCACTTAGCTTCATTTACCTTCTGGGGATGTTCCTTTTTTAAGTTTCATACAGCACATGGCTACTGCTTTGTAAGAAAATAAGAGAATTACAGCCATTTCTCTATAATTACAGCCATTTCTCTAAGGACAGATATTTACTTCACAATAACAGATTCATGCCTTACTTTCTGTTTAGGTGGTAACTACTTAATTATAGCATAAACTTTGAAATTAACTTAAAATTGCTATTTAACTCAGGTGTAATAGTCATAGTGCTTCAGAGACATTAAAAAAAAAAAAAGCGTCCCTTGGAGTCAGTGCTGTGTATGCCTTACTGTTGTTTCCTGTTTCATCCCATAGGGGTCTTTTCCCTTGATCAGAAATTTTAAACTATTATTGGTATAGTATACATATGTCCATATTCCAGAAGGGAAAAACCAAAGTCAGCAGTTTATACTTTTTATTCTCCCTGAATATTAATATATAAGTAGATTATTTTTCATTTTAGATGTGTTTGATGGGCATTTGCTGGGATCCACAGACAGCCAAGTGAAGGAAAAGTCAACTATGAAAGCCATCTTTGCAAATTTGCTTCCAGGAAATAGCTATAATCCTATTCCATTTCCTTTGTAAGTATTATTAAAACCAGTGGCTCTTGGCAGGAGGTGTTATTTTTTCTTAATTAAAAAAACTCTCTAGACTTGCTGTCTGCATAGTTCAATATGTTTATCTGATACATGATTTTTCAATTCTAAATTTTATTTTATCATAAAGAGATGTCTTTTGATATAATGTAATTTGTAGAACATATAATCATTATAATATAGTATATGAGTGGATGAAGAAAGCACTAACCAGTGTTATTTATAAAGACTTGAATTACTTGTTCTGGAAACACTTGTTTGTATATCTTTTTTCAAAGATATATGGCTACATCTACTAGTTTAATAATTATAAAAACATACTGCTGGTTGTGTAGGAGGTTGGTATTGCTCGTCTAATAATTTACTGGGACATAGCATTGTTCTAGCACTGAAGATGAATCACAGTGAATTGTACAAGTATTTATGTGATCTTTTTTGTATGGGGCCCACTCAAATTTGGAAGGAATATAGGCTGGCTGTGAAAGTTTATTTTTCTTCCACTGGTTGATTCATGTGGCTGTCAAATGCTGCCCTTGTTATGGAACAAGTGTATTCAAGTGTATTTTTGTTAATAAGGATTTCTGCTTTTTCTTAACTGACTTATGTATTTATTCAGTCAGCATTCAAACTTTTATTTAGTGCCTGTTTTAGTGCCCTATGATGTAGAACAAGATTTATAAGGAACAGTCACTGCTCTTAGGAGCTCATAATCTTTGGGAAGATATGGTTAGGACTCACAGTACGGTATGTGATATATTTCATGACAGTAAAATATAAAAGTTTCCTTTTTTCTCTACTTTAGACCTGAATATCTCAGTTTCTTGATTGGGCTGGGATACCTCTTCCATTATGGTCTTTGTTTATGTTCTCACATTTTAAAAAAATTTTATTATTTTTTGAGAGAGAGTCTCACTCTGTCACCCAGGCTGGAGTGCAGTGGTGTGATCTTGGCTCATTGTAACCTCTGCCTCCCAGGTTCATGAGATTCTCCTGCCTCAGCCTCCTGAGTAGATGGGTACAGGTGTGTGCCACCACACCTGGCTAATTTTCATATTTTTATTAGAGATGGGGTTTCACGGTGTTGGCCGGGATGTTCTCGAACTCCTGACCTCAGGTGATCTGCCCGTCTCAGTCTCCCAGAGTACCGAACCACTGGGCCTGACCCTTTGTAATTTTTTAAAATACGGTTTTTTTCTTTTTAATTGTTTCTCTTCTTTCTAAACTGCTTTTTGTGAAACACATCTTTTTAAATTATTCAGTCTTGTTCTTTCTCAAGAAGAATTTACTAGACCCTCCTTCTTATCTCCTGCTCCAGTCAGAGTAGGTTTCTGTTACATGTTCTGATGATTCCTGGATGATGAATTACCATAGACCGAGTCACTTATAGACAGCAGAAATTTATTTCTCATAGTCCTGGCGGCTAGAAGTCTGAGATGAGCGTGCCAGCATGGTTGGATTCTGGCGAGGGTCCTCTTTTGGATTGTAGGTTGCTGTTGTCTCTTTGTATTCTCATGTGGTGGAAGGAGGCTGAAAGAGCTGTGTTCGGTCGTCTTTATGAGGGCACTAATCCCATTCATGAATACTCCACTCTCATGACCTAAATTACCTCCCAGAGGCCCCACCTCCTTATACCATAACATTTGGGAGTTAGGATTTCAACATGTGAATTTTGTGAAGGCTGGATAAACATTCATTCTATAGCAATTCCCTCATAGCACTTATCACAGATATATTTAATTATAGGATTGTCTATTTCTTTACCCCCACTACACTATAAACTCGATGGTGCCTAGTTTTTTGTTTTCTTTTTCACCATTGTATTGTTAATGTCTTACACATGTAAGATCTTTAAAAATAGTTTTTCTTCATATTGTGTCCTTGGCATGTTTGGTGTTCAGTAAATAGCATTTAAATAAAATGAATGACTGTGCCTAACAATTCCTAGGTGAGTTAGGGTCGGAGCCAGGGGAGCAAAATTTAAGTTGAAATAGAGCTATAGTGGGCTTTTTGTATGATAATAGTAGAGTGGCTGTGTTGCATTGTTTATTGTTGAACTAGTAGTATGTCTTCTCCGCAATTTCTAGAAGACTTTTCTCTCTAGCTTACAATGGAACAAAATATCTTAGACTTCTGCTGTTCATTGTAAATTCTTTTTGAGGTTAGTATGGCCAGAGTCTTGGCAGGATGGAAAGGTTTGTTTGTAGTGACTCTTGCAGAACCCTCTGATTTGAAACCTAATTAATTCTGATAATTTTCTAATTGCCTTCAAAAACTTTCTCTTGATATTTTTTTCTTTCCTAATGATTCAAGTTACAAGGTCTGCATACATTTTGGCTTTCTTAATTATATTCTTAACTCTACAGTACTTAGTTAACTTATGTATTTTAAAAATTTGAATAGTGATCCAGATAAACACTACTTAATGTATGAACATGAACGAGTGCCCATTGCGGTCTGCGAGAAGGAACCCAGCTCCATCATTGCTTTTGCTCTCAGGTATTATTCATGGAATTTTGACTTATGTTGATATCTCTGTTAATCCCCCTTATTTTTGGGATCTTTCACATGGAGTAAAGCAAAATGATTAACTATAAGCAAAAATATATGTTCTTTAGTCATGATAGCTTGTGTTTTTTGTACCCAAATAAAATCTTCTCTGTACCCAAATAATGGAGTATAGAATGATTCCTAAGTGCGCTCCTAGTAACTAAATTGACTAGGTAAGTTATTTACTGAGCTTGGAATCCCCTACCCATTCTGTTAAAATATGTATTCTCTTGTATCCCTTCCCTTAGTTTACTTATTGACATAGTATCCTGCGTTGTACCATCTGAATATCCTTTTTGTACTATTCACTTATTTTTTAATACCCCACATATGAGGTAAAATTTTTCTACTTAGAATACAGCAGTCACGTCTTATCCATGGAGTATGTGTTATAAGAACCCTTGAGGATGCCTGAACCCACAGATAGTACTGAACACTATAAATATTATGTTTTTTCCTGTACATACATACCTATGATAAAGTTTAATTTATAAATTAGCCTAGCCACAATTAGAGATGAATAACAACAATGATAAAATAGAAGAGTTATAACAATGTACTATAATAAAAATTATGTGAATGTGCTCTCTCTCTTTCTAAATATCTTAATGTTTTTGGACTGTAGTTGACTGTGGGTAATCGAAATCATGGAAAGTGAAACTATGGATGAGGAGGGCCTACTGCAGTGCTGTTCCCATGTCTTATTCCACAGACATTTCTGACTTTTTAGTTTATATAGCTACCATATATCTTAAAAATATATCCACTTTAAAAATATTTATATAGTATGTCTAAAAGGGCAAAGCTTTTAAATCTTAAGAATATCTTGTTGGTAGCTGAACTTAGTTTAAGTAGAATCTAAAATGTTTAAAGCAATTTTTTTCCCACTGGAAGGCATTATAGTTTTTAATTTTCCTTTTTAGATAGTGGTTACAAGGAGACAGTTTATTCAACAAACATTTAAATGTTTGCAAAATGTGATATATTAGGTGTTAGATGTACGGGAGTAAATAAGATAGATTTACATGCCTCTGCCTTTATGGAGTTTATAGTTTACTGTGTAGATAATGAGGAATTTTTTTTTTTCCTTTATGAGATTCCATATGATACATTTTTAACCTTTGCCTTTGGCCTTTGTGAACATAGTATAAGCTTCTCACTTTATTAGTCATAGTATATTAATAGATAAGCAAGGTAGGAAAGTCAACCAAATCAAAAATAGTTTTTGTACTATTAGGAAGTAAGGATTCTAGTTGAGATAATCTTTTTTCAATGTCTTAGAAGAATAATACATCCTAACATGCCTCTCTTATTGCATGGTGTTTATCTAAAGCAGGGCTCCCAGACTGCTAGTCTAAGAGTCAGATTTTTTTTTTTTCTTTTTGGTTAATAGAACATTTTTTTTTTTACTTAAAGTTTAGTGCTTTAAGTAGAAAAGCACTCTTGAGTTCTTTTTTTCTCTGTTGTACTAAACACTGAGGCTTCAAATTTAAGTTACTTGTTCAACCCCTGAAGTTATTTGATCTAAGTGTTAGTAAGTAGGCTTTTAAAATCTTTGTTGAGCATGTTGATACTGGTTGGTGGAGTCTTTGGGTCATGTTTTGTATTGCCATCTATGAAGACATTGACCTTTTTCATGAATCTTCTACTTGATTGCTTGGTTTGTTAACTAAAATTATTTAGTTATGGAAACTTATAATGATTGTGCTTCTATAATGCAAAACTTACTCTAAAGCATTTGATTTGATTTACTTTTAAAGAAGACGTTAATGTTTAACGTTTTTCAACCTATTTCTACCCACAGTTGTAAAGAATACCGAAATGCCTTAGAGGAATTATCTAAAGCGACTCTGTGGAACAGTGCCGAAGAAGGGCTTCCAGCAAATAGGTGATTCATGATTGAGTAGAATCTATTTTAATTTAGTTATGTCATCATTTTCTATATGCTTGAACATGAGTTTTATTATAGCATTTTATCAGTATAAAAATTTCTAGGATTCAGATAATGGCACTCATATTTCAGCCAATAATTGAGACAACAAAGCTCAAATTTAACAAAAGAACTTAAACAGTCCCTTAGGATCCCGTTTTATGGTAATTGTGATAGCAGTTAAATGTATATTGCAGATTTAATGGCATTTTTGAAAAAGTGTTTTTATTTAAAAAGTAATAACTTGTAAAATTGGTAAGCTACTGCTTGATCTTGCAATTCAAAGTATCTATGAATTGTTTATAAGTAAAGGTTCTAATACTTAAAAAACCAAATCCAAACCAGTTCTTTTGGCATGTTTTGTATTTTAGACTTATAGACAGAAATTGTCACATGCTCATTATTATGATTCTTACTGAAATAGAGTTTCCAACTCTACTAACATGATAAAATTTTATCTGAATTATCATTACAGTGACTAGTGTGAGAGAAAGGAATTGGTATTTTCTGTAATTTTTGACTTATGGGTGCTGATGTAGTGTTATGGACTTGGGGAACATATTATAATTTATTCCTCCATACATTGTTATAGTTATAGCATTTCACTTTAAGTCCAGTAGATATTTCAGACTTTTTCTTCTAGGTTCTAGCCTGTGTTTTATGTAAATTATGAATCAGACTTTTGATATTGTTGGTGGGGTTATGTAGGAAGTAAATTAATGTAGGATGTAGTTAGTGTACTTACTGTTTTCTGTTTGACTTGTATAAAACTATTTTTTTCCTTTGTTTTTTTCATTTTAGTACTTTAGACAGCAGACCAAAGAGTAGCAGTCCTATTAGATTACCTGAAATGAGTGGAGGGCAGACAAACCGTACAGCAGAAGCAGAACCACAACCAAGTAAGGTTACACATGGAGGAATATTTATAATCAGATTTACTTATAATTATGGTTTGATAAAGAAAATACATAAAAACAAGTGCCATCTGGCAATGATTTGCTACTTCTGATCTCTGAAATATAAATTTAGATATTTTTCTGTGTGCTCTTTATAGGTGTTTTGTTTTTCTTCCTTGATTCTTATCTCAAATATAAGTTCAAGGTATTGAATTTGAAACTTTTAGAAGCTCTTTGGTCTATGCAAAAAGGAGGATCTGTTTCCTAGAAGAGTTTTCAGTGTAAAATATATAACCTAAGATAGAAAACATTGTTATATTTTTTCCTTTTTAATTTTACAGTATTACTGTCACTATGAAAATAAATTTTCATGCATTACCTCCTTTTATCCCCATAACAACCACATAATAATAATTAGACATCCTTATTTTTCAGAAAATAAGTTAAAATTTAGATTTAGTAACTTGCTCAAGATTAGACAATGATGGAGCTGGGATTTGTATTTGTGTCTCCCTGACGTTGTCAGGAACACATTCAGCTACAAGTAACACAAAATTCAACTGTAAGGATTTAAACAAGTGACGGCTTATTTTTCTAAAATAACCAATCCTGGAGGTTGACAGTTGTTGCCATTTTGTTTAGCTGCTCAGCATTGTAATAACATTAGAATAGTTTCTCTGTGATTCCTTTAAGTTTTCCTCATGGTTAAAAGTGTTCCATTTTTGTTTGCATTTGAGGCAGAAAGAAGGGTGTTAGCTGTTCTCTTTCATTAGGAAAGCAGAGGCTCCTCCGTTAGTTTCATTGGTCAGAACTGAAGCTCATGGCCACTCCTGACGTGAAAGAGAAAGTAGGGAGGAGCATTGTCCTGGTTGGCTTATACAAATCATAATCCTTTCCTGGTGCTGTACACATAGTTACATACCCTGCCCTGCTCCCCTCTTTCCAAAAGTTTGTGTTCTGTTAGTGGGGAACCAGGTAGAAGTGGATATTAAGGAGGCAATAGTAGTGTCTGTTACCCTAAGTAAGCACATTTATGATTGACATTTTCTGTCAATTTTGTAAATGATACATTTGCAAGAATTAGAATCACATTAATAAGTATGATGAATGAAGCCCAAAACTAGAAGTCAAAGTATAGAGCAAGATTTAGTAAATTCTTGACTGTTCAATGGCCTTTTTTATTTTTTGAAAGATGCTAAAAGGGAAATCTTATATTTTCCTGTGTGAAACTGTAGGAACACAAATGACACAAAGATGTTACCTTTAACTGAATTATTTTAGCTTGTGAAATCGTTTTGTGTTCATTTAGTTAACTATGTTGCAATACTATAAGAACTCAGCCCTAATTTAATCTTGTTGCTTAAGTTGTGACTGCCTTTGAAAGTTATTTTTGAAAAGCTTTCTAGAGAATTTCCCATATTTTTATATTCATTTAGCTGAGTATTAACCCTCCATCTGTGTTTTTCTTAATACGGGTTTTTGTTAAAAGGGGTGCTTGATTACACAAAAACAACATGTGGAACAACGTGCAAACTAAAGTATCTGCATTACTCAGATTGATTAGCTTCATATGGTGGTTACTGCTAATAAAGAAATGAGTTGAAAATTTTTATTTTCCACTTGCAGTGACCTATACTTGAAATTAATATATTACTTCTTATTTTTAGCCAAAAAGGCTTCTGGAATGTTGTCCTTCTTCAGAGGGACAGCAGGGAAAAGCCCCGATCTCTCTTCCCAGAAGAGAGAGACCTTACGTGGAGCAGATAGTGCTTACTACCAGGTTGGGCAGACGGGCAAGGAGGGGATGGAGAATCAAGGCGTTGAGCCTCAAGGTGTGTTCAAGAATAAATGTGCTTATTCGAGGCTTTGATTTATTTATTTTACTTGCATATATTTCTTACAGCCTTAAATAGATAATTCTTAGTGCTGAAACCGGGGCATTCCCTCTGTTCTCACATGTCAGTGTGGTAGACTGGAAAACGCATGGCTCTGGGAGAGTCCAACTAGTTTCAGATTTCACTGCCACCATGTACTGTGCGATAGAAGCAGAAATCTTTAATTTCCATACCCTGTAAAGTGGAAAGAATAATGTCTTCCAAAGTTTATCTGACATTCCAGATGTAATACATCTGTCCCCTTATGTAACTCATAGTATATGCTCAAATGTTTTCATTCCACTACTCCCTCAAAATGCTTCCTTTCTTTTCAAGTCCCTGCAAAATTGCAGCTGTTTATGTCCCCTTCATTTTGACATTTAAAAATTATGTCTAGTGCAGGGTGAGATGGCCCATGCCTGTAATCTCATCACTTTGGGAGGCTGAGATGGCAGGATCACTTGAAGCCAGTAGTTTGAGACCAGCCTGGGCAATAAAGCGAGACCTCTGTCTCTACCAAAAAAAATGTGTGTGTGTGTGTGTGTGTGTGTGTGTGTGTGTGTGTGTGTGTCTCTACTTCATTGTGTTTGGGTATGGTTTTAGATCAGGAATAGGCAGACTATGCTGGCCTGTTTTTGTAAATAAACATTTATTGGGAAATAGGCATACCCATTCATTTACTTAATCATCTGGTTGCTTTCACTTTATATTGGCAAGTTGAGTAGTTAGAACTGAGTGAAATATTTACTCTGTCTCTATACAGAAATAGTTTGGTGACCTCTGGGTTAGTCCATGAATTAGTAGTTTTAAAAATAGCAACTGCTGGGCCCAGTATGATAATTCCAGCATTTTGGGAGGCTGAGGCTGGAGCATCACTTGAGACCAGGAGTTTGAGATGAGCCTGGCCAATGTAGCGAAACCCAGTCTCTACTAAAAATATAAAAATTAGCTGGGTATGGTGGTACATGTCTGTAATCCCACTACTTGGGAGGCTAAGGCATGAGAATCACATGAACCCGGGAGGTGTAGGTTGCAGTGAGCCGAGATTGCACCGTTGTCCTCCAGCCCGGGTGACAGCAAGACTCTGTCTCAAAAACAAAAACTGCTGTAATAAATTTTGACTAGTAATTAAAATATCTGTTTAGTATTCTGTAGGCTGCTTGCTATTGGGCTGTAGCTGTTTAAAATGTAATGCTTGGAAAGCTTTGATACTTCAAAAAATTATTTTAAAATGTGAAACTTATGGGACGATTTATTCTTCTAGATGCTAAGATGTATTCCAAATCCCTAATAATTACACAGAAAGTAGTAAGCTTGCAAGGCAAATCAGTCACAAAAATTAAAAAAAAATGTTCTGACTTATACGTTAGTATGTTTTGTGTTTAAAAATATTTATATATTTATAAACAGTTATATTTCTTGAGTATATTAATAAAATTATATATTAATATACTAGTTGCTGCCTTCTGTGCAACTGAAGGTGAGCCTTTCTCATTTAATTTTATGTTAATTTTATATGTTATATGATTATATGTTATATGTTAATAAAATTATATATGATATATATAGTATATGATACAATTTTATGTTTTAAAAAATACTTTATTCACATTTTATATATCTTAGTACATGATGAAGCAGTGCAAACTGTTGAGGAAACATTCTACACACATGGGGAAAAATATAATGAAGAAGCTATGGTTTCATTTAGACAGTTTAATTGTATGTCTAATGCTTGCTTGATAGTGACTTGGTCTAAGAACTGAGTTACTATATTGCCATTGTAGGAATCATTCAGTTGTAAGAAAAAGTATTCAACCTATATTCTCAATTTTTCTAATTTACGAACTGAAATTGCAAAAACCCCAAACATTTTTGTTGTAATCATTTAGACAGTTTAACTGTGTATCTAATGCTTGCTTGATAGTGACTTGAGTAAGATATTTTTACTTTTAATTTGCTAAGTTTTTTTGTTACATCAAGGGAAAAGGAAGAGACAAAATGAACTGATATTTACTCAAAACTTGGCTTTACTAATGATGTTAAACCTTTTAGATGAAGTAGACGGAGGAGATACACAAAAGAAACAACTCATAAATCCCCATGTGGAACTTCGTAAGTATGAGATAATATATCATTGGTTTGGGGAGAGGGACTACAGTTGAGTCAACTCTACTATTTGAGAATTCTAGCTTTATACTAGATAAATAATCCTAGTTCTTGAAATGAATATTAAGTCTGTATGCTGACATGAGGTATATTTAATCTATACTTTATAAAATATGCATTACTTAATTTACAAAGAAATTTAATCAACAGTATAATTTATAAATTATGCTTTCATTTCTAATATTTAAACATTTACTTATGTAAATAGAGCCACAGAGCTTTGACAGTTGCATTTAGAATTGTGTATATGGGTACCAGATATGTATTACCCAGAATAATATGTACAGTACATTTTAAGATGTTTATATTAAGAATGGATATAAATGTACAGTGATGTTAATATGGTAGGTAACCAGCGTAAAATTAGAACTGACTCATATTTTTTGTGTGATTTTTCTTATTTCTTTTTTTTTTTTTTTTTTGAAAATATGTAAAGATGGTCATAGGATGTTCTTTAAGTTCCCCTGAAGATCACTTTAACAAAATTATGATAAATAGGGATTTAGATCTAACATGAAAATTGCCATCATGGAAAAACTTAAATAGTTGCATTTGGCTGGGGCAGGAGGGGAGGGAGCCAGGGAGGAAAAATATTTTCTGAGTCATAAAGCTTTTTTAAAAAAACCTCTGTTTATAGAATTTTCTGATGCTAATGCCAAGTTTTACTGTCGGCTCTACTATGCGGGAGAGTTTCATAAGATGCGTGAAGTCATTCTGGGCAGCAGTGAGGAAGATTTCATTCGTTCCCTCTCCCACTCATCACCCTGGCAGGCCCGGGGAGGCAAATCAGGAGCTGCCTTCTATGCAACTGAAGGTGAGCCTTTCTCATCATTTATTGATTGGTTCAATAGTCTCCATCTCTTTCCCTCAGAAAATGCAGCAGGAAGGATATTGCTTAATAAGAACTTTCATAACTATGACCTACTAGATTTAACAGAGGCATTTATAACTAGATTTAACAGAGGCATTTATGAAGTTTTATTTGGTAGTCTTAAAAAGTAGACCTTCTAGAACTGAACTTAAATATGTTACTGACAAAAGTAGAGGGTCTTTGACTATATGAATCCACAGGATCCCTTCCAGCCCTTCAGTTAATTTGAGAATTGTGTTCTGATCAAAATTTTCACTGTGACATTAGAAAATATCCCTTAAAATCATAAAGCAACCTGATCACGTAGGATCTTTGGAATGATGTATTATAGATTACAGTATATGTTGTGATTGAATAAACACATAACATTTCTGCCTTTTAGATGATAGATTTATTTTGAAGCAAATGCCTCGTCTGGAAGTCCAGTCTTTCCTCGACTTTGCACCACATTACTTCAATTATATTACAAATGCTGTTCAACAAAAGGTAGAAATCTAAAACCATGGTCTATAATCAGAGTTTGGTGGCTTTTTTCACATTCTTTCTGATAGCCTGTTCTTATGTTGCTATAAAGAAATACATGAGGCTGGGTAATTGGTAAAGAAAAGGTATTTATTTGGCTTGTGGTTCTGCAGGCTGTATACAAAGGTGCTGGCAGTGTCTGTTTTTGGTGGGCCTCAGGAAGCTTATAGTCATGGTGGAAGGCAAGGAGAGCCAGCATGTCACATGGCGAGAGATGGAGCAAGAGAGTGGGGTTGGGGGTGGGGGAAAGTGCCGCATTCTTTTAACTAACCAGATCTTGCATGAACTCAGAGCAAGAACTTATTACTGCAAGGAGGGCACCAAGCCATTCATGAGGGTTCTGCCCCCATGACCCAAATACCTCTCACCAGGCCCCACTTCCAACATTTTGGATAACGTTTCAACATGAGATTTGGTGGGGAGCAAATATCCAAACTGTAACAGTCCTAATGGCAGTTTTCTCTATGGTAAGATATATGCGGGACACAAGTGGATCTCTGTTATGTTGTTGAGGTGTTACAGAATTCAGAGATCTTAACGTATATATTTTCTGCCTTTGTTTTTTTTTTTTTTTTTTTTTTTTTTTTTACACCTCTCCTATTTCTTGCCTTTGTTAGTGAGGAACCAAGTGATCTTGAGCAAGTTCCCTTTAATTAGCTTGTATAAAAAAATCACTTAAGACATTAAGACTGGATGAAATTAGGTGCACATTCAGTAGTTGGTAATTTTGCTGAGACTGAAATTTGAAATGTGTATTGAGAAATGAGGAGATGCTTCTTTTAGCTAGAAAGAGAGGCAGCCAATGGCCCAGGTTTGCCCACTTGTCACTGAGCAGCCGCCAGTGCCCCAATCCAGCTGCCACCTTAGAATCATGAAAGAGTTACATAGTTTTGGTTTTTTTTTTTTTT
>NW_016107506.1:1612417-1624446 GCF_001604975.1 Cebus imitator
CTGATTTTTTGTATTTTTAGTAGAGACGGGGTTTCACCATGTTGACCAGGATGGTCTCGATCTCTTGACCTTGTGATCCACCCGCCTCCGCCTCCCAAAATGCCGGGATTACAGGCGTGAGCCACCGCGCCCGGCCTGGATTTGAGTTCTTTCAAGGTCCTTTGGTTGGTCGTACTAATAGAAAATTATGTTTATTATTACATGGATGATCCTTATATTGGTATTAAATTATAAATAACCCTTTTTGATAAGAGTTTACTTTGACCTTCTCTTGATTAGAGGCCCACAGCGTTGGCCAAAATTCTTGGAGTTTACAGAATTGGTTATAAGAACTCTCAGAACAACACTGAGAAGAAGTTAGATCTCCTTGTCATGGAAAACCTTTTCTATGGGAGAAAGATGGCACAGGTAAGGGTATTGGATTATGTGAAGCATTTAGCTACTAGAAACTTTTGTACTTTTGGTTCTTAAATATAATGAATCAGTGGGTAACATTTTATAGTGAGTATTTATCTTTGATTACTAGGCCATATTTAACTTTTGACTTGCTCAGCATTGGAGAAAGAATAAAGAGGAATTATTCTTGTGGAGTGGTCTTAAAATTCAGCGTATCCAATATTCTGTAATCACAGAATTGGTGGAATAAGAAGGCAGATCTTTAAAGATTAAGAAGCTGAGGCCCAGAGAAATTAAGTGCTTCATCAAAATCACTCAGTTATTCCTAGACTCAGGTTAGTCTAGATTCTAAAACAGTGCTCTTCAAAGTGCTAGTCCTTGAACTGTTTCCAGACTATAATGAGATAAGGAACTTGTGCTAGAATGTAATTCAGTGCACTGGTTTCTTCATTGAGAACATCTTCTATGAGAAAAATGTCAGCTGAACTAAACAATATGCTTAATAATGTAATTGATTTATATTCTGGCACTAGTTCCCTAATGTCATAGTGAGCCAGAAGCAACTGACCGGCATTGGTCTGCAGAATATGCTATAGGTTGTACTGGTTCTGGTACTCAAGTCCTTTGTCCTTTGAGTACACTGCTTTTGCTACCACCCAAGTATTCCTACATAATGCCCTTCTACATCGACGTAAGTAATTGTCCAGAGTTTGATATTAAAACTTTGTTTCTTAAGACTATTTGCATCTTTCTCTCTCTCTCTTTTTCTTTTTTTAACACTGCCTTGTGATCCAATGATACATTTCTGGAGATACTTGTTAATGTATCTTAAAGTTAATTAAATTGGCCAGTGTATTCAGAAATGTTTCAGTAATTGAGTATCTAAGTGTTAATTTTATATGATAGGATTATATTACTGTGTATTTTATGTACTGCACAATTATATCACCATGCATTTAAAAACTTAAAAATTACAATTCAATTTTTCAATAAAATTTAGGAGTGTATATAATGGTAGTGACTATAAGGAGTCTTTCTGCCTTTTTAATTTAATTACATTAATCATTTGTGGCAACCCATACATAAATGACAAAGAATTTTCTTTCTGCTAGGTTTTTGATTTGAAGGGCTCTCTTAGGAATCGGAATGTAAAAACTGACACTGGAAAAGAGAGTTGTGATGTGGTCCTGCTAGACGAAAATCTCCTAAAGATGGTTCGGGACAACCCTCTATACATTCGTTCTCATTCCAAAGCCGTGCTGAGAACCTCCATCCATAGTGACTCCCATTTCCTTTCTAGCCACCTCATTATAGATTATTCTTTGCTGGTTGGGCGAGATGATACTAGCAATGAGCTAGTAGTTGGAATTATAGGTAAGTCAGTGTGTACCCTACTTATAGTTCATGAATAAGACTGTATCGAACCTGGTCTAATAATAGCTTATTGAATATTTTCGTAAACTTGCATTTGTAATTTCAAAAATAACAGTTTTTTATTCTAGTCTCTTCTCATTTTCCTCGTTTTCATTTTCATTATCTTTACCAAAAATATGTGAATTCAAAAAGTCACTTATAAATGAGTCCTTTTGTGATTGTTGTGAGGATTAAACAAATTAATGTGGAAAAGCCCTGAGAATAGCACGTAGCAAATTGTTAGCACTCAATAAAAGTTAACTATCATAGAAATAGTAGTAATAGTCATTGCTGTTGTCATTTGATTATTTATTAACATAGCTTTATTGCTAATTTTACTCCTTCTACCCCTAGATTATATTCGAACGTTTACATGGGACAAAAAGCTTGAGATGGTTGTGAAATCAACAGGAATTTTAGGAGGACAAGGTGAGTAGAATTTTTGTTTTGTTTAAATTGTTCTCATGTATTTCTTACCAGTTAAAATTTTAAAAGTGGATACTGATTCTTTTTTTAGTTGTAAAAAATAAGTAGCTATTTCTGATTTCATTGTCATTTCTAAAATGACCAAACAATAATGAGACTTGTATAGGTCAGGAAATATTGGGTGTAAATTTGTGTTAAAATGTCAGAGGTTCTCAAAAAGATTTTTTTTAAAAGCCAGATGTTCTGAATAAGAGATTGTCTTTAATTAACAGTTGAGAATTCCAAGTTCTCTAAATTTGCCTCATTTGTGCTTTTAGATATCTCTCATCTCTAGGCAAGAGCTAGTCTTTTTAAATAGAAACTCCTACTAGGCAGGACCTTGTCCCATGGCATGTGGCACAGCAGATAACCCTGCCTGCTCACTTAGACTGCTCTGGCGTGTGTATCTTTATGGCAGTTTATATGAAAGAACATGGTTGGTTAACTTCAGTTGTCCAGTCAATTATATAACAGCTTTTCCCCTTTTCTCTTTCATAATCTTAGGTAAAATGCCAACAGTGGTGTCTCCGGAGTTGTACAGGACTAGGTTTTGTGAGGCAATGGACAAGTATTTCCTAATGGTACCAGACCACTGGACAGGCTTGGGTCTGAATTGCTGAAATCAAGCACATATTTGGAAATGGACTGTGAAGGAAAAGGGGACAGGAACAAAGGACCAAAAATAAGCTACATGTTTTATTTCTTCATCATATTCACTACTGTATGCAAACTTTTCAGTTCTGTGGCTCTTTAGACTGTCCGTAATGGAATGGAAAAAATCCATGAATTTGCACTTTGGTTTTTGATTCCTGTGGATTAGCTGTCTGTAGGTTGGGAAGTGGCATGAAAATTTTCTTACTTAAGCTAAAATACAGACATGTTTTAAAGGGCTAAAGTTGGAGATGAGTAGATAGGGTGAAAAATGGGTTGAATTTGCTAACTTAATTGTTTTAAGAAGAAAACAATGTCTCATAAATTGACTCTCCTGGCATCACATTTGACACATTACTCAGAAAGCATTTGTAGAGCTGCTGAATTTGTTTTGTGTTTTTCTGTCATCATTTAATGTTACTTATTATCAGAATTTCTGAAACTTTTACAGAAATTCTGATTTATTCCATTAACGGCCAGTTAAACGTTGGCATTTATTGTTTTATTGAGGAATTTGACTTAAACTGGGAGTCCTGTCATGTTCTTTGTCTTCCCATCTTGCATGGTTTCGAGTATGTTTGATATTTTTAAAATTCTGTCTTCTCTGTGGATGACAGGAGGCTACAGCTTTTTAAAGTCTTTTTTGGAGATACTTTTAAAGCTTGTTTAAAACTTTTGTGCAATTAATATATTAGACTGCACTTACTTGCATATGCTCATATTCCAGGGTTTTTTCTCTATTTTCAGGGTATCATAGTAAATCATTAGTAAATGAGTCTGTAGTCACTAAACCTTAATGGAATAATTATTAATGAAGGATTTTTAAAATATAAAAAATAAATTAGGCCCAATCTAAGAAATTGAGAAGGAAACTTTTTTTTTTTTTTTTTTTTTTAAACAGAGGTATAGTGTCTTTTCAATATAACCAGCAATTTAAGTGGCATCTATAAATTCAAAAAATTTCCACAGTGGGCATCCCCATTTTCTAACTTTCTGTATATTGGCTAGTTCTGACTGCTGAGAAATGTTAAATAGGCCGGGTGTGGTGGCTCATGCTTGTAATACCAGCACTTTGGGAGGCTGAGGCCAGCAGATCACCTGAGGTCAGGAGTTTGAGAGCAGCCTGGCCAACATGGCGAAACCCTGTCTCTCTACTAAAAATACAAAAAATTAGCTGGGCGTGGTGGCACACTCCCAGCTACCGGGAAGGCCGAAGCAGGAGAATTGTTTGAACCTGGGAGGTGGAGATTGCAGTGAGCTAAGATAGTGCCACTGCACTCCAGCCTGGACGACAGAGAGAGACTCCATCTCAAAAAAGCAAAAACAAAACAAAGAAAATTATTCTTTGTAAGGAACGTCTTGTTTAATAGCATTTTTGTTTATTTTAAAAAGTGATCAGAAGTTGTAAACTATCTTTGAGGAAATACTGCAACCCCAGAATATTTCCACTTGACTTCTATTTTGTAACAAGGATAAGTTAGGGATTTATAAAGTTGTAAGGATTTCACTGTTTTCAGACTGCCTATAATAATAGCACATTAACCTTCACGTAATAAGACATCTGGACAAGTTTAGTTATACAGTATGATGAATATTTTAAGTAGGAACATTATGGAAAGTTTGCTTTAGAGAATGAAGGCAGTAGTTCAGTATTTGGTGCTTATTAAAAATGTGGTTTGTTTTGAACTGGAAGCAAGTTGACCAAGGACTTATGACTAATGTGATGCTAAGTTCCACTTGACCACTTTTAAAAATGTGCATGTGCCTTTTAAGATACACAAAACACTGATGATTTTAGTTTTGAAATCAAAGACTATTAAAGGAACTGTACAGAGGTTAAAAAAAATGTGGAACATTATTAACTACTTTGGTGTCCAGAACAATGGATTTTGTATCTGATTTAAAATGCCAACACTGTTTTGTCTCTGTTCATTGTTTCTGGGAGGATACGTAGGGTTATTTATCCTGTCCGTTTCCTGTACTCCTGTAGTCAAGAACACTTGAAGTACAAGGTGTCATCCCCTAGCTGCAATCAGGTTGTTTCTTTGTTTTTAGTTTCAGTTCTATGTGCATAGCAGGAATTCACCATGGGAATGGCTTCTGACAATAATGTGTCCTGTTGATTTTGTTTTCTGTGTCCATGACTTGAAAAAACTGTGTTTTAAAGTACTGTTGCCTTGCTGCTTCGTAGGTAACTTTGTGGCAGAAATTTTCAATATAACACATTCTGAAGCAATAGTTGCTGCCTTGCAAGGGTAATCTCTCCTTTTAAAATTGGACAGTATTAATGAAGGAGAAATATAAAATTTAACTTCCTATTGAGTGGTAGAACTGTATGTCTGGTCCTTTGCTGCTCTTATTTAGGCCACTATCATAGATATGAGATATTTCAAATATTGTGCTACTCAGTGTTAAGTATTGAGTGACTGTTTTCCCTTCCTTCAAGGCCTAGAGCATATTAATTCTGAAAAGTTAGGAATGAGTAAGAAATCTTAATACTTCTTTCCTTAAAATACAGTATGAGTCCCAAGAATAATTGATAGTAGCAAGAGAAAACTATGCCAGTAACATGTTACTTTGTATAAAAATCTTATTTATAAATATGAAGCTTTTTGAGGCCATCAAAACTTATTAAAAAATAGGAAGGATTTACTTTTTTCTAATTCTGACCTAAGAAAAATAATGGGAACAAGCTGTTGCAAGCTCTTTTGTAATCTATTGAATACTTTATAGATATTCAAAATTTCCTACAAACGAATTTTTTCCATGATTTAGCAGTGAGTGGTTTTCTAGCTTTGGCTTTTAATAGGCCTTGTAAACAGTAGGGTTATATTGACATCAGCTTTTGTGATGACTTTGTGGTCATCAGCTTCATGGCATTTCACCCATTTGCAGTGAGCTTGTGTAAAACTGCTAAGGAAAGTAATTACCTGTAGAAGTTTGCTGAGCTTGAAGAGTGAAAGCTGTTGTAAGTGAGCCTGATTGTATAACCGGTCAGGCCATTCATTATTCCTCAAGTGTTAAGATACTGACTTATGCAGTATTCCAACCATCTTGTGCAATGCCTTTTTTTTGTTGTTGTTTGTAACACAGGGGCAGTGTATTATAGAAAAAATAAAAATTACAATCATTAGCAGTTTTATTAATACTGCTGTGTCAGTTTTGTAAAAAATGTACATTATGTCTTTTGACAGGTTGAATTTTAAACTAGAGAAATGACATTGTAAATCATAGTAGCCTCTCTTAATGTAATATGAAAAATGCAACTATATTGAAAGTACTTAATGTATTATATTGTATATATTTCTCTACTTTGGTTCTAGCTATTTTATATGATTGACATGTTATTTAAAAGATAACTGCCTTGAACTTTTGGAGACCTGTACCGTAAATAAAGACTTAACAATAAACTGAGCATCTACTTACTCCACTTAGTTTTGAATCCGCTTGAAGAAATGACAATAAAAGGAAATGGAGGTCTGTGCAAGCCTAGTATCTCTGTTACTGGTGGAGGGTGTCCAGGTTCTTGGCATTTTGAACAAAGAATTGGACAGAACACACGAAGCAAGGAAAGAATGAAGCTACAGAAGCAGAGTTATTGAAAACAAAAGTACATTCCACAGGGGTGCAAGAACCCCCGACACAGAATTTTCTGGGGTTTAAATACCTTCTAATTTTCCATTGATTACTTGGTGTATCCTATGTAAATGAATTAGTGGCCTGCAATCAGGCTGAAGTGAAGTTGCAAGGTTACACACTATGCAAGTGTCTGGTTTGTGGAAAACAACCAATCAGAGGCTGAAGTTACAAACGTTACACCCTATGCAAGTGTCTGATTGTGGAAAGCAACCAATCAGAGGCTGCAGTGAAGTTACAAAGTTACACTCCTATGCCAATGTCTTGTTGCAGAAAGGAGCCAGAGATACTTTCAGTTTTCCATCTGCCATGCAGAAAAGGGGGGAGGGTACTTGCAAAGGGAGTAGCCTCTGGTTTTTTTGCTACTTGGGTGTGGAAAGTTGGGGTTTTCCTTTCTAATTCTAGAAAGTCAGTGTGAATCAGCATTAGGTTCTCTGCCTCCAGACTCTTCTGCCTCACCTGGCCTGGCAGCGTCGCTTTCTGTTCATTCTGTTCATTCTCTCTTTGGTTGTTTAACCACGGGAGAATCCGTTACTTAGGTAAATCCACAGTTCATTTCAGCCCATAATGGGCAGGTGGCATTGGCCTTCTCTCTTCTGATAGGGCCCTCAAGGAAGTCAAGCCCTCTTCCATTTGCGATTGGCTAAGTTTGTGGGTGGGCAGGACCCTCAGCTGCCAACAAGTCAAACCTGTGGGCACGAGGCCGGGAGGCCCGCCTCCTGCCTGGGTTCACGCAGGCAAGGGTGGCAGAGTAGAGCGTGCCCTGAAAGGTGGTTGGGCTGGTGGCCGGCTGCGCAGGGAGACCAGGAGGTGGCAGACCCGCGGGTCGCCCAGTCGCTGCCTCCATGTTCTCGTGCGGGGCAGGAGGAGTGGATGTAGCTGGGGAGGCAGCCCACTCTCCAGTCCCCATCCACCCACAGCTTTCTTGGGTCGAAGAGAAATTATCTGATGTAATTCCTGGTTTAATTTTAAAAACCTACATAATTACATCAGAAATTATCTGATGTAATTCCTGGAGAATTTTAAAAAATGAGTTTTCCCTCGGAAATTATCTTTTTATGCTTCGAAGCAGTTTGTCACCAGCATGGTGTTTTTTCTTTTCTTTTTCTACACTAAACAAAAGCATTTCTTCAAGAAAATGGCACTTGAACAGGTAAGAAGAGTTCTCCACTTGTTCCCCCGCCTTCCATGGGAGCAGCCCCGACGGGGTCTCACACGGGTCCCTAGGAACGTTAGGCACATCCAGAGTGGCGGCCTCCCCGAGCCCCTGGGGGCCCCTTCCCGGTCAGCTGGGATGAGGGAAGCGTGCTCCTCACAGGTCACTTGATCCTGAGGTCCTCGCTGAGGCGCTGGGCATGTCTGGGGCCCAGAACCGCGGCTCTGGGCCAGACCTGGCTGAGGCTGTACTTGTGCGGCAAGTGGAGGCTGCTCCCGGGCCCTGCGGTCCTCCCTCTCGCCCAGGCATCTGGAGTCTGGCGGGCTGCAGGCTCACGGGGCGCCACTGTAAAATAGCACCGGGAAGCAGTTGCGGCCTGCTGCCACCAGGCTGCCTTCTGTGATGAAAGTAGGGGCCAGGGTTACAAGGCCCTCCTTTTGTTGGCATCAGCCAGGCACGCAGTGCTGTCTTGACGTTAACCCAGGCCGTGGGGCACCCGCTGATGAGAGGCCAAACCAAGCACCCAGCTGCTACCGCTGGCCTCAGACGTCAGCACCCCGAAGGATATTTTGGAGTGCCACGGTGGAGATCCTGGCGCTCCTCCACCCACTAGATGTAGACCGAGAACCTCGTGCTTGATGTCGTAGGAGGCGTCAGCCAGGAACACGTTGTTGGGGTGCCAGCCCAGGCTGAGGACGGTGGAGCCAATGGGCTTCTCGATGTACTTCCACACTATTCTCCTGCTGGAAATAACAGATGTCAATGACATGCAGCTGCGCCCACAGCAAATTTGTCCTGTGGGCCCAGCACACACAGTGCGTGGGGGCTTACTCACCTAGCCTGTCAGCGTCCACACAGAGGCCTTGCGCCCTGTGCCACAGGTCACGATGAGGTTACTCTCTGAGGTCCAGTCGATGCCTCATACCTGTCTGTTCTGCTCCTTGAGTTGGGGCACCTTGGTCCACTTGGCCCCAGGCTTACAGCTTGTGCACTTCACGGTTATTGAGGCAGATGGTGGCCATCTGGATATGGCCCTTGCTCCAGGCTTGGCAGCCATGGGTTCCTGTAGGCAGCTGTGGGAAGCTGTAGCTCCTCTCCTTTCAGAGCGCCCCAGTTGCAGACTCTGGGCAGGATGCACCCAGCCAGTGCTTTGATTTTTTGTAGTTAAGTGCATAATGCAATTTTACCATCTTAACCATTTTTTTGATTGTAAAATCTGGTAGTATTAAATATAATCGCATTGTTGTGAAACAGATCTCCACAACTTTTTCATCTTGCAAAACTAAGTAACTCCTCTTCCCCCACTCCCAGGCTCCAGATAATGACTGTTTCTGTTTCTATGAATTTGAGTACTTACATTAACTATATAAGTGGGTTCATAAGTATTTGTCTTTTTGTGTCTGGTTACATCACTTAGCATAATTTCTTAAGGTTCATTCATGTAGCATGTGTCAGGATTTCCTTTTTTAAAAAAAAGGATGAAGAGTATTCCTTTGTATGTATATGCCACATTGTGTTTATCCATTCATCTTTCTTCAGATGTTTGGGTTGTGTGATGTTTAATTATGTGTCAACTTGACTGGGCAAAGGGATGCCCAGATAGCTGGTAAAACATTATTTCTGGGTATGTTAGTGAGGCTGTTTCCAGAAGATATTAGCATTTGGACTGGCAGGTGAATAAAGGCGATCTGCCCTCATCAATGTGGATGAGCCAGAACAAAACAAAAAGGTTGAGAAAGGACAAATTCTCTCCCCACCTCCCTCCTGCTCTTGAGCTGGGACATCCATCTTCTGCCATCAGACATCAGAGCTTCTGGTTCTCAGGCCTTCAGACTCTAGAAGCTACATCAGTGGCTTCCCTGGTTCTTAGGCCTTTGGGCTCAGACTGGGGTTTCACCGTATGTTTCCCTGATTCTCAGGCCTTTGGACTTCAATTGAATTACAACATAAATTTGCCTAGTTCTCTAGCTTGCATACAGCATACTGTGGGACTTCTTGACCTCCATAATCATGTGAGCTAATTCCCATAATAAATCTCCTCTTATGTATCTATATTTCATATAGATATGATACCTGTTTACAAATCCCATAGATAAATGTCTCATATATATGATATCTATGTCTCTCTATATAGATGTCTCATGTATATCTACATAGATATTATATCTATATCATAGATGCATAGATAAATAAATATATATATATATATATATATATATATATATATATATGTCTGTTTCTTTGGAGAATTCTGACTGATACAGGTTGCTTCCACTTCTTGGTTGTTGTGAATAATGCTGCTGTAACCATGGGTATGCAAATACCTCTTTGAGACTCTGCTTTGAGTTCCTTTAGGTAAATACCCAGAAGTGGATTGCTGGATGATTTGGTGGTTCTACTTTTAATTTTTTGAGGAAATTCCATACTGTTTTCCGTAGTGGTTGCACCATTTTATAATCTCACCAAGAGTGCACAGGATTTCCATTTCTCTACATCCTTATCAGCACCTATTTGTGTGTGTGTGTGTGTGTGTGTGTAATGGCTGTCCTAAAGGGTGCAAGGTGATGTCTCACTGTGGCTCTGATTTGCACATCTCTGATGATTGGTGGTGTTGAGCCTCCCTTCATATGCTTGTTGGTCATTTATATATAATCTTTGGGAAAAAGATGTCTATTTAAGTCGTTTGTCTATTATTTTTCCTTCCAACTTTTATTTTAGGTTCAGGGGTACATGTGCAGGGTTGTTACATGGAGAAATTGTGTGTCATGGGGATTTGGTGTACAGATTATTTGGTTGCCCAGGTAAATGAGCATAGTACCTGATAGATAGCTTTTTGACCCTCACCCTTCTCTCACTCTCCACCCTGAAGTAGGCCCCAGTGTCTTTTGTTCCCTTCTTAGTGTCCATGTGTACTCAATGTTTAGCTCTCACTTATAAGTGAGAAAATGTGGTATTTGGTTTTCTGTTCTTGCATTAACTTGCTTAGGATGGCGGCCTCTGGCTGCATCCATGCTAATGCAAAGGACATGATTTCATTCTTATTTATGGCTGCATAGTATTCTGTGGTGTATATGTACCACATTTTCTTTATCCAGTCTGCTGTTGATGGGCATCTAGGTTGACTCCATGTCTTTGATATTGTGAATAGTGCTATGATGAACATATGTGTGCATGTGTCTTTGTGGCAGAACAATTTACATTTCTTTGGGTATATATCCAGTAATGGGGTTGCTGGGTCGGGTAATAATTCACTTTTAAGTTCTTTGAGAAATCTTTAAACCTCTTTCCCCAGTGGCTGAACTAACTTACTTTACATTCCCACCAGCACTGTCTAAGCATTTCTTTTTCTTCACAACCTCTCTAGCATCTGCTATTTTTTGACCTCTTAATGGTAGCCATTCTGACTCATACGAGATGGTATCTTACTGTGGTTTTGACTTTCATTTCTCTGATGATTAGTGATGTAGAGCATTTTGTTCAAATGCTTGTTGGCTGCATGTATGTCTTCTTTTGAGAAGTGTCTGTTCATGTCCTTTGTCCCCTTTTTAATGGGCTTGTTTGTTTTTCGCTTGTTAAGTTTTGTGTAGATTCTGATTATTAGACCTTTGTCAGATGCATAGTTTGTGAATATTTTCTCCTATTCTGTAGGTTGTTTACTCTGTCGATAGTTTCTTTTGCTGTGCAGAAGCTCTTTAGTTTAGTTGGTTACAGCTTGTCAATTTTTATTTTTGTTGCTTTGTCTATTTTTTAAAATAGAGTAATTTGATTATTTTGTTTTTGAATTGTAGGAATTCTTTACATACTATGGATGCTAACTCTTATCAGATATATGATTTGCAAACATTTTCTCTTATTTTATAGGTTGCCTTTTCATTACTGCATCCTTTGATTAGCAAAAGTTTTTATGTTTGATGCAATCCCATTTGTTGATTTTTTTGTTGTTGTTGTTGCCAGCGATTTTGGTGTAATATCCAAGAATGTGGAACATGTCATATCCACATTCAATGTCCTGAAGATTTTTTTCTGCATTTTCTTTTAGAAGTTTTATTGCTTTAGGTCTTCCGGTTAAGTCTTTAATCTATTTTGAGTTAATTTTTGTATGCGATATAAGAAAAAGGTCCAACTTCATTCTTTTGCGTGTAAATATCCAGTTTTCCCAGCATCCTTTGTTGAGCAGACTATCTTTTCCCATTTAGTGCTCTTGGCGCTCTTCTTGGAGGTCAGTTGGCCATATACATGAGTTTATTTCTGGGTTCTCTATTCTGTTCTATTGATTTGTACATCTATCTTTTTTTTTTTTTTTTTTTTTTTT
>NW_016107506.1:1626221-1660661 GCF_001604975.1 Cebus imitator
TCTGGAGTTAATTTTAGTGTAAGGTGTCAGGAAGGGGTCCAGTTTCTGCTTTCTGCACATTGCTAGCCAGTTTTGCCAACACCATTTATTAAACAGGGAATCCTTTCCCCATTGCTTGTTTTTTTGAGGTTTGTTGAAGATCAGATGATTGTAGATGTATGGTGTTGCTTCCGAGGCCTCTGTTCTGTTCCATTGGTCTATATTTGTGTTTTGGTACGAGTACCATGCTGTTTTGATTACTGTTAGGCTTGTAGTATAGTTTGAAGTCAGGTAGCATGATGCCTCTAGCTGTGTTCTTTTTGCTTAGAACTGACTTGGCTATGTGGGCTCTCTTTTGGCTCCATATGAAGTTTAAGGTGTTTTTTTCCAGTTCTGTGAAGAGGATCATAGGTAGCTTGATGGAGCTAGCATTGAATATATAAATTACTTTGGGGAGTATGGCAATTTTCACGACGTTGATTCTTCCTAACCATGAGCATGGAATGTTTTTCCATCTGTTTGTGTCCTCTCTTATTTCCTTGAGCAGTGGTTTATAGTTCTTCTTGAAGAGGTCCTTTACATCCTTTGCTAGTTGTATTCCTAGGTATTTTATTCTCTTTGTAGTAATCGTGAATGGCAGTTCATTCTTGATTTGGCTCTCTTTAAATCTGTTACTGGTGTATAGGAATGCTTGTATCCTGAGACTGCTGATGTTGCTTATCAGTTCAAGGAGATTTTGGGCTGAGACAATGGGGTCCTCTAAATATACAATCATGTCGTCTGCAAATAGAGACAATTTGACTTCCTTCTTCCCTAATTGTATACCATTTATTTATTTTTCTTGCCTGATTGCTCTGGCTAGAACTCCCATATGCTACATTGAATAGGAGTGGTGAGAGAGGGCAGTCTTGTCTAGTACCAGATTTCAAAGAGAATGCTTCCAGTTTTTGCCCATTCAGTATGATATTGGCTGTGGGTTTGTCATAAATAGCTTTTATTATTTTGAGATAGGTTCTGTTGATACCTAGTTTATTTTTTATCATAAAGGCTGTTGAATTTTGTCATACGCCTTCTCTGCATCTATTGAGATAATCATGTGGTTTTTGTCTTTGGTTCTGTTTATGTGGTGAATTATGTTTATAGACTTGTGTATGTTGAACCACCCTTGCATCCCCGGGATGAAGCCTACCTGATCGTGTTGGATACCGCTTTTTGATGTGCTGTTGCAATCGGTTTGCCAGTATTTTATTGAAGATTATTGCATCTATGTTCATCATGAATATTGGCCCGAGTTTTCTTTTTTAGCTGAGTCTCTGCTGGGTTTTGCTATCAGGATGATGTTGGTTTCATAAAATGATTTGGAAATGATTCCCTCTTTTTGGATTGTTTGGAATAGTTTCAGAAGGAATGGTACCAGCTTCTCTTTGTATGTCTGGTAGAATTTGGCTGTGAACCCATCTGGACCTGGGCTTTTTTTTGGTTGATAGGCTATTAATTTCTGCCTCAATTTCAGCCCTTGTTATTGTTCTATTCAGGGTTTCAACTTCTTCCTGGTTTAGGCTTGGGATGGTGCAAGTGTCCAGGAATTTATCCATTTCTTCCAGGTTTACTGGTTTATATGCATAGAGTTTTTTTGTAGTGATCTCTGATGGTAGTTTGTATTTCTGTGGAATCAGTGGTGATATCCCCTTTATTGTTTTTTATTGCATCTATTTGATTCTTCTCTCTTTTCTTTTTTTAAATCTGGCTAGCAGTCTGCCTATTTTGTTTATCTTTTCAAAAAACTAGCTCCTGGATTTATTGATTTTTTGAAGTTTTTTTTGTGTCTCTATCTCATTCAGTTCTTCTCTGATCTTAGTTATTTCTTGTCTTCTGCTAGATTTTGAGTTTTTTTGATCTTGCTCCTTTAGCTCTTTCAATTTTGATGATAGGGTGTTGATTTTAGATATTTCCTTGCTTTTCATGTGGGCATTTATTGCTATAAATTTTCCTCTAGACACTGCTTTAAATGTGTCCCAGAGATTCTGGTATGTTGTGTCTTCATTCCGTTGGTTTTGAAAAACATCTTTATTTCTGCCTTTATTTCATTGTTTATCCAGTCCACATTCAAGAGCCAGTTGTTCAGTTTCCATGAAGTTATGAGGTTCTTAGTTAATTTCTTTTTTTTTTTTTTTGAGACGGAGTTTCACTCATGTTACCCAGGCTGGAGTGCAATGGCGCGATCTCGGCTCACCGCAACCTCCGCCTCCTGGGTTCAGGCAATTCTCCTGCCTCAGCCTCCTGAGTAGCTGGGATTACAGGCACACACCACCATGCCCAGCTAATTTTTTGTATTTTTAGTAGAGACGGGGTTTCACCATGTTGACCAGGATGGTCTCGATCTCTTGACCTCGTGATCCACCCGCCTCGGCCTCCCAAAGTGCTGGGATTACAGACTTGAGCCACCGTGCCCGGCCCTTAGTTAATTTCTTAATCCTGAGTTCTAATTTGATTGCACTGTGGTCTGAGAGACTGTTATGATTTCCATTCTTTTGCTTTTGGTGAGGAGTGATTTACTTCCAATTATGTGGTCAGCTTTAGAGTAGGTGCGATGTGGTGCTGAGAAGAATGCATATTCTGTGGATTTGGGGTGAAGAGTTCTGTATATGTCTATTAGGTTTGCTTGGTCCAGGTCTGAGTCAAGTCCTGGATATCCTTATTAATTTTCTGTCTTGTTAATCTGTCTAATATTGACCGTAGAGTGTTAAAGTCTCCCACTATTATTGTGTGGGTGTCTAAGTCTCTTTGTAGGTCATTAAGAACTTGCTTTATATTTGGGTCCTCCTGTATTGTGTGCATATATATTTAAGATCATTAGCTCTTCTTGTTGCATTGATCCTTTTACTCTTATGTAATGTCCTTCTTTGTCTCTTTTGATCTTTGTTGGTTTAAAGTCTATTTTATGAGACTAGGATTGTAACTCCTGCTTTTTTTCTTTCCATTTGCTTGGTAAATCTTTATTTTGAATCTATGTATGTCCTTGCATGTGAGATTGGTTTCCTGGATGCAGCACACTGGTGGTTTTTGACTTTTTATCCAATTGCCAGTCTGTGTCTTTTGATTGGGACATTTAGCCCATTTACATTTAAGGTTAATATTGTTATGTGTGAATTTAATCCTGCCATTTTGATGTTAGCTGGTTGTTTTGCCTATTAGTTTATGTAGTTTCTCAATTGTGTTGATGCTCTTTACCATTTAGTATGTTTCTGGAGTGGCTGGTACTGGTTGTTCCTTTCTATGTTTAGTGCTTCTTTCAGGAGCTCTTGTAAGGCAGGCCTGGTGGGGATGAAATCTCTCAGCAATTGTTTGTTCATAAAGGATTTATTTCTTCTTTGCTTTTGAAGCTTAGTTTGGCTGGATATGAAATTCTAGGTTGAAAGCTCTTTTCTTTAAGGGTGTTGAATATTGGCCACTGGTCTCTTCTGGCTTGCAGGGTTTCTGCTGAGAGATCTGCTGTGAATCTGATAGGCTTCCCTTTGTCGGTAATCCGATCTTTCTCTGTGGCTGCCCTTAGCATTGTTTCCTTCATTTCAACCCTGATGAATCTGACATTATATGCCTTGGGGTTGCTCTTCTTGAGGAATATCTTTGTGGTGGTCTCTGTATTTCCTGGACGTGAATATTGGCCTGCCTTGCTAGTTTGGGGAAGTTTTCCTGGATAATATCCTGAAGAGTGTTTTCCAGCTTCGATTCATTCTCTGTCACATTCAGGTACATCTATCAAATGTAGATTAGGTCTTTTCACATAATCCCATATTTCCTTGAGGCTTTGTTCATTTCTTTTCACTCCTTTTTCTCTAATCTTGCCTTCTCGTTTTATTTCATTGAGTTGATCTTCAATTTCTGATATCCTTTCTTCTGCTTGGTCAATTCAGCTATTGAAAATTGCGTATGCTTCGCAAAGTTCTCGTGTTGTGTTTTGCAGCTCCATTAAGTCATTTATGTTCTTCTCTAAGCTGTTTATTCTCTTTAACATTTCACCAAACCTTTTGTCAAGGTTCTTAGTTTCTTTGCATTGAGTTAGAACATGTTCTTTTAGCTCAGAGATGTGTGTTATTACCTATCTTCTGAAGCCTGTTTCTGTCAATTAATCATACTCATTCTCCATCCAGTCTTATTCTCTTGCTGGTGAGGAGTTGTGATCCCTTGGAGGAGGAGAGGCGTTCTGGTTTTGTTTTCATCCTTTTTGTGTTGGTTTCTTCCTATCTTTGTGGATTTATCTACCTGTGGTCTTTGTAGTTGGTGACTTTCGGATGGGATCTCTGAATGGACGTTCTTTTTGTTGATACTGAAGTTATTTCTTCCTGTTTTTTAGTTTTCTTGTAACAGTCAGGCCCCTCTGCTATAGGACTGCTAGAGGTCCACTCCAGACCCTGCTTGCCTGGGGATCACCTGTAGTGGCTGCAGAACGGTAAGGGTTGCTGCCAGTTTCTTCTTCTGTTATCTTTTTCCCAGAAGGATACTCACCAGGTGTCATCCTGAGTTATCCTTTATGAGGTGTCTCTTTGGATATACAGGAGTCGGGGAGCTGCTTGAGGTGACAGTCTGATGCTTATAGCAGCTCAATTGCTGAGCTGTAAGCTCTGTTGTTCCATTCAGAGCTGCTGAGCAGGTACGTTTAAGTCTGCTGCAGTGGAACTCATAACTGCATTTTTCCCCAGGTGCTCTGTCCTAGAAGGTTAGGCTTTATTTATAAGTTCCTGATGTGCTTCTGCCTTTTTTGAGAGATGCCCTGCCCAGCAAGGAGGTAGCCTAGTCACAGTCTGCCAGCAGAGGCATTGCTGAGCTGCCGTGGGCTCTGCCCAGCTGCTGTGTGAACTTCCTTGTGGTTTTGTTTACAGAGGTATAGGTAGAACTGCCTCAGTAGTGGCAGTCTGCCTCAGTAATGGTGGACTGCCTCGATAATGGTGGACTGCCTTGGTAATGGCGAACTGCCTTGGTAGTGGTGGACTGCCTTGGTAATGGCGAACTGCCTTGGTAGTGGTGGACTGACTTGGTAATGGCCGACACCCTTCCCACCACAAAGCTGGACTGTCCCGGGTCCAGCTGTGCTTGCTGCAAAACTCTTAATCCAGAGCATTTCAGATTTCTGGTCTTTGTGGGGGTGGGACCTGCCAAGCCAGGTCACCTGGCTCCCTTTTTCAGCCTTCTTTTTTTCAGTTGAATGGGCGGGTCTCCAGGCGTTCCAGGCACCAATTGAAATGGCCGCCCAGATTTGTGTGAGTTTTTGTGTGGAGACCTGCTGCACTGGCTGAAACAGTTGTGCTGAAAACTCGTGGTGCTTTTCAGCCCAGGAATTTCCTGGTCTGTGGGTAGTAATAATTCGTTTGGAAATGCAGTGATCACTCACCCTCTCTGCTGTTCTTGCTGGGAACTGCACTCCAGAGTTGTTTCTATCTGGCCATCTTGGATCCTCTCCAAGCTTAACATTTTAAAAATACAAAATAATTATTCTTTATTTAAATTTCTTTTTCAGACACAGGGTTCTGCTCTGTCACCCAGGCTGGAGTGCAGTGGCACAATCATAGCTCACTGCAGCCTCAAACTCCTGGGCTTAAGTGATCCTCCTGCCTCACACTCAGGAGTATCAGGGATTATAGGCCTGAGCCATGGTGTCCAGCATGCACTTAAATTTTGAATAAGTCAGACTTACCAATTAATATATTGCTGCATCTGAAAGAGTAATACAACAATAGAAGCTTTTTAAAGTAATTGTTTGTGGTGGGTAGACTCCTAAAATGACTCCCAAATGACCCATGCCCTTGTACAATCAATACCCTTCCCCTTGAGTGACAGTGACTTGCTCTAATCAGTTGACTTTCAGTTAATCAAAAGGGAGATTATCCTGGGCTGAACTAAACTAATCTCAGCAAGATAGCAGGGACTTCAGTCTTACAACCAGATGCCATTTAAAGGAAATCATAGCTGCACATTTGATTCTTGGGCGCTGGGCAGGAATTTGTTAAAGAGCATGGATGTGAATAAAGGTGGGAAATAAAGGTGTATCTGCTGTCTCTGCTCAAAAGCTCACCTGTAGCTACGAGGCAGAGATTTAGGGGAGTGGTATATACAGTCAAGAAGAAATAATACATAGCCTTTGACTCTGGCTTCTTCCAATTAGCATAATGCTTTCGGGGTTCATCCATAGTGTTGCATTTATCAGTAGTTTTTAAATTGTTTAGTATATTACATTGTGTGGATATACCCAGTCTGGTTTTTTTTTAGACAGAGTTTTGCTCTTGTCGCCCAGGCTATAGCGCAGTGGTGCAATCTTGGCTCACCACAACCTCTGCCTCCTGGGTTCAAGAGATTCTCCTGCCTCAGCTTCCTGAATAGCTGGGATGACAGCCATGAGCCACCACACCCAGTTGTTTTGTATTTTTAGTAGAGATGGGGTTTCTCCATGTTGATCAAGCTGGTCTCGAACTCCCGACCTCAGGTGATCTGCCCACCTTGGCCTCCCAAAGTGCTGGGATTACAGGCGTGAGCCACCATGCTCAGCCTACCCACTGTGTTTATCTATACACATTTATGGATATTTGGGAGTTCCTAGTTTTTAGCCGTCATGGATAAAACTTCTATGAGCATTCACATACATGTCTTTGTGTGAAAATGGGTTTTCATTTCTCTTGGGTGTATATACGGGAGTGGAATTACTAGGTTATATGGCAAATACTACATATATTTAAAATGATAAGAAACTGTTAAACTATTTTCCAAAATGTTTCTACCATACTTGATTTTTTAGAAAAGAGGAAACACACTGGCAATTTTGATGCTGTATGTCCACAACCTAAGAGAATCTAATAATAGCGCCCTGGTCTGTCAGTGTAGGAATTGCCTAGGTAATACATGGGAGATGTGGAGGGAGCAGATGTACAGGAAACGTGCATTAGAAAGTTTTGCTTTTCTCATCCCACCTCATTTCTGAGTCTGATCCTTCCTGCTCCTCACAAATAGATTGGTAGATTCATCTGCTGTTGGGCCCTTTTCTGCTCTAGTTACTGAACTCTCAGAGACTTCAGGAAAAACTTAAACTATTCCAGGGAAGTTTTGGTGTTACTGTGTACTTATAGACTCCAGTGTGGCTGAACCTGTGACCCCAGCTGCCAACTCAACTTAGAGTTTATTAGCCTCGCATTGACCAGCACACTGTGATGATGTCTGAGGCTCACTGCATGCTGTTAGTGTGCCCTGGTTCATAAAGCTGGGCCTTCAGCATTGATCCCACTCTAAGTCCCTTGTTCTGTCTTCCCACTGCTGTCCCTTTGGGGGATCTGGGGGTCTGACATCATTTGCATTATTAGTCAATTCCAAGAAATGCACCTGTGCACTAACTTTTTCTTAGTGGGCAGATCGAGCCATAGCTCAATCCCTCAATTTCTATACTAAGCCTTTTATTTTAGTAAAACTGTTAGGTTATCTAGAAATTCATCAGTGGGAAAATTACTTCAAGGGAGGTAGAAGCTGTGAGGTGCTAAATATTTTTCTTTCTTTCTTTTTAAATGTAATTTGGATCTAAAGTAAGGGCGATTTTCCTTTTATTATTTGTTCAGAATATACCAGTAGGTTCTGTTGGCAGAATTTTATTAAGGGGCCTTGATAAGAAATAACAATGTATCTCATATCTCTTCTCAACAGCTCACATATAGCTACAAGGCAGAGATTTAGGGGAGTGGGATACACTGCCAATTGAGAAATAGCAACATTGTCAGGGTCTCCAACACACTTTGGAAGATGTAAAGAATTCCTTAAATTTTCTGGTAGAATTGTTGCAAAAGGCAGACATGCTTAAATGGTCGTAACTAAAGAGAGCTTTAAATAATGTTTAAATAAGGTTTTTGTAAAACTCATGCAACATTCGATTGCAACTCCAACAGTTCTCTAAAATTTGATTTATTCTGGCAATATTTTGCAGCAAAGAAACACTTGGCTATTTATTTAAATATAATGCATGAGTGTGGGGGCTGGCATTGATGATTCACAATTAACACAGTTGAATATCACTTCCCTGCTGAAACTCGGGTAAACCCAATACCACAATGAACATCAATGGGGATCTGCATGCTCTGGTCAAGGTTGGTCTTCATGCTGAGTATCTGTTTGCCGTGATGATGAGAACAGTCTGGGAGAAGTGAATGAAGGATGGGGCCATGAGGGAAGATGAGGCTCTCTAGTTACAACGCTTTGTGTGGAAGTTAGGAATAGGGTGTAAGTGTTTCTGCCTAATATTTAACTTAGAAGAGAAGATATCCATGTTAAAAATACCTAAATACTCAAACGAGAGCATGTGACTAAGCAATAGCATGTGTGGCACAGAAAACCAGTGCAACAGCAGTTTAGCAAAGTGAGAGTTCAGTGTAGCCTGGACTGGTTAGAGCAGGTTTCTGGATAAAGGTGGGGATTGGTGAGAGTTTGGATTGGTGGAAAGAGACAGGGAGGATATCTCACATCAAGAAGTTATGCCAGTGGCTTTCAGGAGTGTTTGTGCAGAAAAGCCTGTAAGAATAGAGCATGATAGTGTAATGAAATGCATGAAAGTGTGAAGGATCATGATATTTAGTTTGAGGAGTGCTAACTAGAGGCTCTGAAGATTTGAGAAGAAACATAATGAAAGCTGTTCTTAGCCTGATCTTGGTATAGAGGATCAGTAAACCCCAAACACCTTACCATTCTATTACCTCTCTCTCAAGGAATGAGTCCCTTGATAAGAATTTCGTGTAAAAAAGATTGTCAATTCAGTGCTGCTGCTGAATGTTAGTTTCTTTAAACACATACAGTTTTATTTTGAGATTTTTTTTTTATTAGATAGATGAACTATTATTTAAATGAAAAAGGCACATAGTCCCATAAAACAATTACGCATTTTGGTGATAAGTTCAAAAGGAGAAATTAAAATGTTCTTATGTTCTGAGGAAGCATTTCCACTTCTAGACTTTGCGGCATAAAGATCTGTAGTTGGGCCAGGTGCAGTGACTCATGCCTGTAATCCCAGCACTTTGGGAGGCCGAGGCCGGCAGATCACCTAATCAGGAGTTTGAGACCAGCCTAACCAACATGGAGAAACTTCGTCCCCGTTAAAAATGCAAAATTAGCTGGGCATGGTGGCACATGCCTGTCATCCCAGCTACTTGGAAGGCTGAGGCAGGAGACTTGCTTGAGCTTGGGAGGCGGAAGTTGTGGTGAGCCAAGATCACACCATGTTTTTTGTATTCCAGCCTGGGCAACAAGAGTGAAACTCTGTCTCAAAATTAAAAAAAAAAAAAAAAATCCGTGGTCATCTAGGAGAAGGCTTGACCTGGTTCAGAGTATCAGAGCAATTTAGAGTCATGGAAGTGCTGCAATTCTATCCTGGGCTATCATCTTTTTGCAGTGGTCCATTCTCTAATTTTCAACCACATATTACCAGACAATCTCTTAACTTCATACACAACAAAATAATTCTGTTTTAGTGCTTAGAATTAGAATAAAAAAGCATAAGCAAAAATAGCACAAACATTTGAAAAACACTCCTCTTTTCCACCACTCCCTTCTTAGAACAGAAATACAAGCCCTGTGCTTTAAGAAAATGGATGGAAAAATTTTCTTTGTACTTCTCATTCTCCAGTTACATTTACTACCTGATAGTGTTAATACCTTTGTGTAGTACCTTTCTTTAAAATATACAGGGAAATGGTCTGTTCTAAGAAACTGTGTTTTTAAATTTAATTATAGCATGCTATGATGATTTAAAAAATGGCCTTTTGAGTAAAGGACATGAACAAGTTATTTAAAAAGTGAGCAGTAAGAGTGGTCAGTAAACACATCAAAAAGGTCCCCTCACTAATATTCAAAGAAATGCAAATTAGAATAATACTACCCTTGTTGCTTATCAAATTAATACTTTAAAAATTATTATATAAATTTTATGGATAGGATTATGAAGCAACACACCTTTCCTGGCAACTAGTGTACATAATGGAAATTCTAAAAATGTTCTTATGCTTTGACCAAGCATTTCCACTTCTAGACTTTCCTGCACAAAGACCTGTGGTCATCTAGAAGGCCTGACTTGGTTCAGAGGTTTGAGAGCAATGTGAAATGAAAATGCTGCAATTCTATTCTGGGCTGTCATGTTTTTTGCAGTGGTCTATTCATTAATTTTCAACCACATATTACCAGACAATCTCTTAAGTCAAATGTATTTGTAGGGCTCTGGATTTGAAATGGAATCAGGCTTTCAACCTCGATGTGGCCACTTCCAACTTCTAAAGGACCTGTGAAGACCTAGATACAGAATAAAACACAGAAGTTAAGAAAGCCAACTTTGAAAGAGAATTTATTATCAAAATTACTACTAGGTCAATTGAGCAAAAACTTCAAAGAGCATTTTCATATTAACCAAAGCATCCCTCCTCAATTGAAACATATGAAGAACTTGTTCACCCCTATCCTGACTCAGAGACTCAGAAATCTGGGCATTCATCGTCACCGTACTCTGTGTGTAATAGTTTTAAGCAGCTAAATTACTGTTCTCTACTCTTGAGTTTCCTCCATCTCTTCAGATACAGAAAGTTCTATAAAATATTCAAATGATCAAATCTTTAATTCATTCCATATATCTGGCTCAAGACAGTGTCCCAATAACCTTATTCTAGAGAAAGTCAGGTTTAGACTTGTGCTCATTATACTCATGTTCTTGGCATCATTTTAAGCTCCGAGGAGACATGCTCACATAGCTCGCATTGATATGTATATACATGTTTAACACTGTGCTGTGATGGATGGGCTTAGATGTAGATATGCATAGATGATGAAGCAGATGGCTGTGGATATGGTACTGATGTAGATTCAGTACAGCTGTATAATTGCATCTGTGTTTCACATATCTTGGGTACTGTATCTTGACTGTATATGTGTTAATACCTAATTGAGTTATAAGACATAAATGTGGAACTCTTAACACAATACCTGGCACACTGCAATCAGTCAATGTGTGTGTGTGTTTGTGTGTGTGTGTGTGTGTGTGTGTGTGTGTGTGTGTGTGATAGAAACAGAACCTGCTAATACGCATAATAGTTAGGTTGGGTTGTTATAACAAAATACCATAGACTATGTGGCTTAAACAACAGGCCTTTGTTTCTCACAGTTCTGGAGTCTGGGAAGTCCAAGGTCAAGATTAGTTTCTGGTGAGAGGACACTTCCTCTTTAGCAGCTCCCCATGGTTTGAAAATCACAGATTTCTTGCTGTATTCTCACATGGTGTGGGAGGTAAGGAGGGGCGGAGGGAGAAGGTGAGCTCTTATTTCCTAAGGGCACTAATCCCATGAGGAGCGCTCCACTCCCATGACCTAATTGCCTCCTAAAGCTGTCATCTCCAAACACCATCACACTGGGGATTGGGTCTTTAACATGTTAATCTTTTGGGATGGAGAATACAAACATTCAGCTCATAACAGGTAAGGTAGAAAATCGCAGGAATTTATATTCTATATATGAAAGATCATTAATAATGAGCAGAATTTGAAGTTTAAATGCCAATTTGTAATCTATTTTTATCTTTTCTAAGATTCTTTTTTACTTTTTAATTTTGAAACTTTCATATACAAAGGGACAATAATTTGAATAAATGTTCTCTGCTTTTTGAGCTCTGGGGCATTATTTGCACTGTTATGATCACCCTATAATTGTATGTGTGCAGGGACAGCGCTTTATATTTTTAAAACAATTTTATATACAGTATTCGATTTTATTTTTCAATAAACAGTCCATGAGATAGAAAGAACATGTATTTTGTTTTACAGGTAAGCTCCAGGGAGAGTCTAGGTTACCTTAGGTTGTGTGGGTAAAACATGGTGGTGGTAAATAATAAATAAACAGTCTTGTTTTCCCAAATGCACATATGGGCATCCAGATCAAATGAAACCACATCACATGAATTGAACAGGCAGTTCCTGACTTAAAACATTGCGCTCACAAAAGACACACTCTCCTAAATGTCTCCACCATATTATGCTCTTTGTCCCCAAATGCCTAATCGCTGAAGCTCAGACTCTGTTGCTTTGATTCCCTTAGGAAAAAATTCCTGGTGTTTCAGAAATAAAGAGCCATTAAAGTACATTAGAAGTTAATCCTTCTTTTAAAATGTTTTTTCCAGTTAGATGACCATTTTCTATTTGCTTCTTTATTATACCATCATGCTATTAGAGCTAGAGGATGTCACAATGCTGTAATCTTTAAGTAAGTGATTATTCTTTGAAGTGCAGAGACCCTTATGTCTCAATCACTGATCACAACCCCGTTTAATACAAAGATCAGGCAACTAGTGCTCTCATATAATATCTTATTCCAGGATCACAGATGATGCTGGCAGTGGCAGAACCTAGATGTGGGTGCAGGGCTCTCCCTCTCAGTGTTAGTCTGTAAACATTGCACCACGCTTCCTTGAGGAGATAGGCTAAACAGTTGTGGGTGGACTCATGAATTAACTAGCAATGGCTTAAGACTTCACCCTTCAATGGCATCGATCCCCGCACCAACAAAGCTATAATTCCACAGATCCTTCCAAAAAAGGCTAACCTCCAGTGACATTCCACATTCTCTTTCTTCCATCATGTTCACACCTGTGTCCCATTCCATCAAGACTTAAGAATAACCTATTACATAATATTTATCTCCCTAGCTACATACTCTGTGTTGGTACAGGGATATTGTAACCCCTGAAACCTTCCATCTCTGCATAACGTTGTGTCTTTATGAGTTGTGTGGTTTGAAATACCATATAATAGTGATTACTCTAGAAGAGACGTGTTGCGATAAGAATCATTGTAAGGTGGCCGGGTGTGATGGCTCATGCCTTTAATCTCAGCACTTTGGAAGGCCGAGGTGGGTAGATGGGTAGATCACCTGAGGTCAGAAGTTTAAGACCAGCTTGACCAACATGATGAAATCCAGTCTTTACTAAAAATACAAAAAAACAAGCCAGGTGTGGTGGCAGGTGCCTTTAATCCCAGCTACTTCGGAGACTGAGGGAGGAGAATCACTTGAACCTGGGAGGCAGAGGTTGCAGTGAGCCGAGGTGGCACCATTGCATTCCAGCCTTGGCAACAAGAGCAAAACTCCATCTTAAAAAAAAAAAAAAAGAAAAGGAAAAAAGAAAAAAGAATCATTGTAAGGTTGAGTAAAAGTGGAGAAATAAATACAGCTTTAGAAAGAAAACTGTCAACGATTATGACCAAACTATTAGGATATGAGACATACTAATTCACTGCCCCTATTCTTGAACTTATGCTTTTCCTGATGTTTGATTATAATTATATCCCCAGGAGGTATAAAGGGTATTTTTACTTAGCACTTACACCAGGGAAGAGAATACTAATCCAGGGTCTGGCACTCAGTAAGCACTCATGGATGTAGGCAGCAAATATCCCATAGCTGGACTTATTGGAGCATAGCACATACCTAGAAAGCAATATAGCCTTAGCATCAGCATCAGTGCCCATTCTTATTATCAAGAGATTCTAATTAGCAATAATAGGGTTCTCATATTGTGAAGATGTTTTCATTATATCTGAATTTAAGCATCAGAGAGTATTACACAGTCAAGCTATAGGAAAAGACTAAGTTTCTAACAGTGTATTTTCCATTACTCTGAACATTAGGAATATGCCATACTTTACAGAATGATGATATATTAAAAGGAAACTAATACACACACATGCATGCACATGTACACACACACAAACACACACACACACACACACACACACACACACACACACACAATATTGAGGAAAAATTTCCAGATTGTCTACACTCCTTGGTGCAGCTTTATGGCCTTATGCATCATTTCATTAAAATTCTTCCTTCTCATTATTCTTAGCTCTTGACAGTTGTTATGCTTAATTAACTCAATCAATTGTGGATTACTGCCAGTTATATTTGCAGAAACCATAGCAGCTTATTAACTCATAAACATCAAAAGATAACAGAAACACTGGAGGACAAATCATTAAATGCATCTTTTAATTTCCAGCCTATAAACGGAAGTTGGCTCATGTTAGTTTGCCAGTTGTTTTCAATGTGTAGACACTGGAATAGTACCATCCCTATGTCTAGGCTATGTGTGACCCATGAGGGAAAGTAATGAATCATGATCAAGCTGATTCTTTCATTACCTTTAACATAGTGTGCCAAACATTGATGTCTTCTCACACATTTGTGATGTTTTCTTACAAATGTTTAACTTTTATCACAAATTAATGAGCAAAAGCTAAAGATCTTTGAGGATAGATTTCTTTTCTTTCTTTTTGGGGGGTGGGGAGTATTGTTTGTTTTGTAAACTACTGTTTTGCTACAACCTAGAAAAGCATCTGGCACATAGTGGGTGTTTAATGGATGTGTGTTGGAAATATAAACAAATTGTTATTAGTCCTGTCTTTGAGAGGGTACTCACATTTTTCTGGGTTTCCAAACAAGTATCAGAAGATACTTACTGAAATTATATATTTATTATCCAATGAATAAAAATACTCATACATATAAGTGATATGTCTCTGATGACTGGAGGAACACCAGGGTCCTTGGTCTTGCTCCGGTTTTAATAAAATGACACGGATACACGTGAAGTGGTTTTAAGGAGTGGAGAATTTAATGGTCAAGAAACAAGGAAGAGGCTCTCCTGTACAGAGACAGAGGGAGGGGGGCTCCAAGCCAAAAAAGGGAACCCCAAATGTGGCAAAAAGCAGCCAGTTATATGAGGAGACTGGAGGAGGCAGTGTCTGATTTGCAAAGAACCCAGGGGATTGGTTTGACCAGTATGTCATTCAAGTAGCTAGCAAGAAAACCGACCCTCCCACCCTACCCTTTTAATATGCAAATGCAGGGCACCATGATGTTCTACACCTGTGGGGATACATGGGGGCAGCCATGTTGCCAGGCACATGTGGGGACAAGGAGAAGGTGGGAATCAATGTGTTTGGGTGGACCCAATTTCTAAGGGCTGGAATTTGCATTTCTACTAGGCATAAACGTTTCTGGAGCTGCTTTAAAAGAAAAGGAAAACTTCCTAAGGACCCCTTTTCCTCTCTCTCTTCCTAAAATACTTTTTAAGTAACCCTTACAACATTTGCCCCATGAGGAAATGTCACCATAATTGTTGTTAGGGGGTTTTGGGAAATGACTCTTTCCGGGGAACAGCAACCAGGGCTGCTCCTGGGGTCAATCTAAGGGTCCTTGGAAGAATGGTGTGTCCATGCATAGTTTGGTTTGCAGCACCATTTGGAGTTTGACTGCTTCTAGGCAAGAGGAAATAATTTGAGATATAGTATTGAGTATACAAGATGCAAATATTAATACAAGACATATAAGCAAGAAGGGGCTTAATAAAGGGGTTAACCAGTTCCATAAAGAAGACTGGAATTCATTAAAGAGGGATTGTAGCCATCTGGGGCTTAAGGCTGCATTTTCCCTTAGTCTGTCAATAATTGTGATTCGATCTTTAAGTACCTGTAGATTTTCCTATGCTTTACTAGAGATGTTAATTCAGAAGCAGCACCTTTCATTTAAAAGTGCACAGGCACCTTCTACTTCAGCTGTAAGGACATTTAAGTCCCGTCTATTCTGTGCTGCTATTGAGGCTAAAGAGTCTATAGATTGCTCTTGTGCCTCTGTGGCCCCTATAGTTGCCTTTCATCCTCGTTGCATCATAAGAGAGATATTAAGTATTGATTTTTTAAAGAGAGGGATGCCCATAAACCAGAATATACCTCTGACTATAGAATTTCCCATCCATGGTTTCCTTTAAGATGGGGTTGTTATGTGGATGCCCTTTGCAGTCTTCCCTTTCAGTTAAATCTCCATATGAGGGCACAGAATGATAGGTCACTTTGTCCAGCATATGTGTGATAGTACAGTTTTTAGAAAAGAGCCTAAGTTAGGGATGTTCCCCGATGATGCTGCCATCTCAGTAGGATTTAAAAATAGTAAGTCAGAAAAACTACTGCGATGATAGTACAAGTTCCCTTCTAATGTTTTGTGAGGATTAAGTGTATCCAAGAGCCGTCCTGTTCCTTGAAGGGTCGGTTCTACGTTGCGGCTTGTGAGAGACACCAGCAGATTTTTCTGATATCTTAGAAGTTTCCTTTCTTTACATATAATAGGGACATCCTTGGGATAGGAATAACCATATTTAGGATAGTCATTTATGATGCCATTTGGAATTTGACATGCCAAGTGAGAAGAGTCCACCTGACAAATGGAGTTTTGAAAAATTAGAGACAGAATATGCCCTGGCCAATATCTCAAATGATCCTTGTGGCAAGGGCTGCCATTCCAGATGTCTCCCTTTCACCCATAGATCTGTAAGCTGCTACTATTAGCAAATGTTATACAAGGGTCTCAAGTTCCATGAGGGCATGTTTGGAAAGGCCCATGTGCTATTTTTTACATTATGGTCAAGATGGTTATTTACAGCATGCTACTCCCATTGGGAGGGGGGGCTGGATCCTGAAAGCCCCCCACTAGAGCTTCTGATCCTTTTAGATCACCCCTGTTGCACTCTCCTCCCCAAATTTTTGAACTGTCAGCAATGACAAGTGTGATGTTACCATATCTGAGGTCACTAAGTGTGGTCCTTTCCCACTACTTTTAAAGCAGAGGGAGACATTTGCTATTACTTGGTCAACTTTTCCCAGCCTGAGAATGAAGCTTATCTTTGGGGAGAGTGTTCTTTGTTACTGGGGGTGGAGTGTTCTCCCGAGAGGAGTTAGTCACCCAGCTGAAAGTGCTCCCATATCATGTCCCATTTATGCCTTATACGTCTTTAAGGTTTAAACGTAAAGCCAACAAATGGAACCCTGGGACAATGAGTTCCGGGTCACTGTAAGGTTCCTCAGTGTCGTTGAACTGAGTGAACCACTTAGGACAGATCCAACAATTAGTCTTGTACAAATGGGTCATGGCAGATATTGTAGGAGCTAAAGGGTGTGCTGTATGATAAAAGTCTGATAAAAAGTCCTAATAGACTTAGTGATAGCAAAACACACATGTTTATTCTCTGTTAGTAACCATTATTCCTGCTATGAGGATAATAAGCAAAATGCTACAGTAATTAAGATTCTCTCTCTGACATTCCACTGTGAGGGTGCTACTGTGTATATTCCTACCGCAAATAGTAGAGTATAACAGTTCCCGCCAGGGTGGCGTAGTAAATAATTTCCATGAAAAAGAAGTTTTAATATTTGGCTCAAGAGGAGAGGTAGAAATGGCAAAAAGTATTTGGTGAGGTAGGGATGAGACTAAGATGAGTAGTTCTCACTCAGTTAGTTACTTTTGTGATTTTCAGCTTAGGATCTCCTATTTCTTCACATTAGTATCCGGGTCATTCTTTTGGGCTGTCAGGGGTTGCTCCCTTAACTCTCCAGGCTTTGACTCAAGTGTGATGTATCCAGGAGTCGATTCTTGTAACTTATTGCTGAAGGAGTTGAAAAAAGAACAGTGTAAGGCCCTTCCCAGCTTGGGCTTAGGGAGGGAGAGAAGGAAGGGAGAGCCTTCACCAGTACCAAATCTCCTGGGTTAAATAGAGGTGGTCCAATTTCCTGGGGCTGGGCTTTCACTGTGCTAATTCCTGATGGAAGTGAGCCAGGGAGATTGGTCCTTGGGCCTGTGTTAAAACTTCCAGGGCCATCCCCTTCCTTTTTGATACATACTGATTGAAGGCCTTCCCTACAGGAAAGCTGAGAGCTGGTGCCTTGAGCAAGGCTTGAAGGACTTTTGAGCTTCAGGTTTCAAGGTTAAAAGATGAATCTTAGTTCCCTGAGTTTTTTTTTTTTTTTTTTTTTTTTTTGTTTTTTTTTTTTTTTTTTTTTTTTTTTTTTAAATGAGGTTATATAATGAATGGGCTATTTCACCATACACAGGTATCCACAGTTTACAAAATCCTGTAATGCCCCCAAATTCCCTTAGTTGCCTGAGGGTTTTGGGGAGGGAGAAGGAGGAGCTAGGCTTAATTTTCTCTTTCCCGAATGCTCTGGGCCTCTCAGGCAGCACTAAGTCTAGGTACTTCACTGAGGTTTTGCAGAGCTGGGCCTTGGGTTTTGAAACCCTATATCCTCTGTTAGCTAAGAAGTTGAGAAGAGCTTCAGTGTCTTCCTGAGAAGCTTCTTCAGTTGGGGCACAGAGCACTGTATCATCCACATACTGCAAGACCCTAACTTGAGAATAAGTGAACTCAGAGATGCCTTGTGACAGTGCCTGTCCAAACAGATGAGAACTATCTCAAAATCCCTGAGGCAACATCATCCTTGTTAACTGGGTGGCCTGACCAGAGGGATCTTCAAAGGCAAACAGGTATTGGGAGTCAGGATGTTACAGTATGCAGGAAAAGGCATCTTTTAAAGCTTGGACTGTAAATCATTTAGTTCTTTCAGGTATTTGAGTTAACAGGGTATAGGGATTAGGTACCACTGGATGGATTGGAACTACAGCTTTATTTATGAGGGGAAGGTCCTAAACGAGTCTCCATTTCCCACTGGGTTTCTGCACTCCTAATATTGGGGTGTTGCAGGGGTTATTACAGGGTTTGAGGTGGCCCTGCATCTTTAGGTTATTAATAATGGCTTCGCTGGGTGCGGTGGCTCAAGCTTGTAATCCCAGCACTTTGGGAAGCCGAGGCAGGTGGATCATGAGATCAGGAGTTCGAGACCAGCCTGACCAACATGGTGAAAACCCGTTTCTAATACAAAAAATACAAAAAATTAGCTGGGCACGGTGGCAGGTGCCAGTTACTTGGGAGACTGAGGCAGGAGAATCACTAGAATCTGAGAGGCCAAGGTTGCAATAATTCCAGATCACATCATTGCACTCCAGCATGGGTGACAGAGTGAGACTCTGTATCAAAAATAAATAAATAAATAAATGAAATAAAATAATGGCTTCTAGCCCTTTCCTAGCCTCTGCCTTAAGGTATACTGTCTCTGGTTAGGAAAAGAAGTGGGATCTTTAAGTCAGATTTTGACTGGCCTAGTGGTTATAGCTCGACTTGTTCTTTCTCGAGTTGCTCACATTTCTGGATTAATGTTAGCTTCCATCAGAGGGTGACAAAGAGTTTGTCCTGAGGCTATAAGGACGCTGGCCACCATGAAAGCTAGAATATCTCTACCTGACAGAGGAGTGGGACTTTTAGGCATGATTAGAATGCCATGTGTAAACTGTAAGCCCCCACCTGCAGCTAAGGATTAAAAGTAAATATCGAGTTAGAGTTTTTCTTGAGATGCCCCTTACAGTCATGCTGTAGTGTGATGTTGATCACGTCTGGGTCACCACCTGTCAGGGTAGTCTCTAGCTGCTTGATGGATAAATAAATGGACTCACACGCAGAATACAGTGAACAGTAGGCCGAGGGGTTGTGAGCCTCTCTATTCTCAGGAGATTTTCTAGGGTGCTTATCTGGTCCTATAGCTTGCTTCTGTAGAGCTTCCTTCTAATGTTGGGAGATCTGTGTAATAGACTTGCCCTTCAGAATGAACTATCCCTTGACTGAATCAGAAGATAAAGAAGTATGTTTTATTAGTGCCTCTCAGCCTTTTCATAAAGGCTGTGGGATTCTTGTCTGGTCTTTGGTCTATCATGGACATTTTAGAGTAATTGAGAGGTTTGGCCCTGGTCTTCCATAGACCTTCTTATAAAAAGTGCTTCTTTTTACATTCATCTCCTGAGTTATAGGGATTCCAATCAGGGTTGTCTGCTGGAACTGCTTCCCTTCTTAGTGGGAATGGAGTTTCCACCTCTTCCTCACCTTCTCTCTCCTCTTTTTCTCCTGGGTCTGTTATAGGAGGCATGTTGTTCATCTCCGTATTTTTCTGCTGCCTGCAGAACTGCCTGCTTTTCATGAAAGATGCAATGAGGGTCTGACTTAGTAGCAACATAACATCCCTCCATGTGAGATCAAACACCTGAGTTAAATTTTGGGAAATTTTTATATACCTGTTGTGGTCATCAGAAAATTGGCCTAAGTCTCCTTTTATTTGCTTAAGGTCCTATAATGAGAAAAGAATGTGAACCTTCATGGCACCACTTCCATCAGGCGTTTCCTGCAGAGGTAAGAGTGAAATGGGGACAGTAGGATATACTGGAGCTGGTGGAGCTCATGGTATGATTGCAAGGGGACTGGAAGGGTTGGGACATTCAATAGCTTTTTTTGGACTGCTCCTCTGGAACCTGCTTTAGCTTTGGGGAACTATTTCCTGTGGGTTTGTCTGACGTGGCTGCTAAAAAACTGGGTCGATTATACAGAACTTGTAAAGTTCTGGGTTGTTTGCAGAGCAAAGGAAACGTGTACATAGGCAGCCTCAGTCCATTCGCCCTTCTGTTTGCAGAAAAGTTTTAATTGCTGGATAATATTAAAATCAAGCCTCCCCCCAGCAGGCCAGATTTGCCTGTCCCCAAGAGAGTAAGAAGGCCATAACCTTGTGCAATAGAATATAAGGTGATTTTTCTTCAAAGTCTCAGGGTTGAAGGAGTCCCAGTGTTTTTAAAACATACCCTAGGGGAGTGCATGTTGAAGATGATCTGTAACCCATCTAGAAAGAGAAGTGAGAATAAGTGTTCTTTAGTCTCCTCTCTTTTGATATGCTATCCAGGATGGAGAAGAAAACAGTAGGGGGTGTCCCCCCAGTTAATCTCTCCCTGGTTCCTGGCACCCATTTAAATATGCTGCCCATGACTGCAGGCATGACCCTCCAAGCAATGGCACCAGAGAAACTGGACTTTTGGGCCTAGTCACGCTTCCCAAAGCAGTTTAGTCCTCTGCCTTTTATTTCCATTTGACCTCCTAGACTTGTGTGACCTGTGTGCCTCCTAAAAAAATGGATCTCAAGAAAAACTACACAATTGAGCAAGGCTCCTTCAAGGGACGCGGCATGCTAGATTGAACACTATATCCTGCTATTATGGCCTGTGCTAAAGCATTTACCCTGAGGTAAATGGTTCCAGTTAACTTCTGGATTTAAAACCCCTTATTAATTAAGTACTGTCTTAATAAGAGAATAAGTGCCTTAAAGGAACTGAATGGCCATTTTCCTGCTGACGGGACAATATTGAGACTAAAATTTGGCTATGGGAGACATCTTACTCCTAACTGCTAAAGGCAAAACTTTCCTGTTCCCAGAAGAGGTCTAGAGTCTGATTTCTGACGGTGCAAAAGGAAGCTGCGGTATTACTGGGAAAAAAGAAAAAGTCCCTCATGTAGAAGATTTCTATTTCCACTAGGTGGTGCTGTTGGCTTAGAAATACTACGAGCTCGCCTGCGACGTGGTAGCAAGAAACCTCAATACAGGGGAAAGGAACTCTGTTCCCTGAAGATTGCAATGCCATTTTCCTGATCTTGCCTAAAAGGATAACTTTCCGAGGCTCTAAAAATCTCTGCACATTTCACACACAGAAAGAGTATGAGACCGTGGATAGAGAAGGAAGGAGAGTTTTGCCACAGGGTAGCTGAGAATTCTCTGCCAACACCTGGAATGGGCTGTGGGCGGCTGGGTTCAGTCCAAAGGCCTTTGATTCACACCAGGGTGTACCCTAGCCAGAAATTCTCAGTTACCTCAGGACTTTCCCAGCCTCGCCTGACGGCAAGATCTCTCTGTGGAAAGAAGCTGGTTCAAAACATGGCCTACATTCCCAATGATCCTGGGGTGTTGGGAGGTTCTCCATGTTTCCACCAGCAAGTCTCACATCCAAGTCTTTAGCACAGCAGCCAATGCTAAGCGATTGTACTCGTCCGATGGATGCCCATTGATTTATTTGATTTTATTTTAAAATAGAGGCCAAGAGCACCTTGGAATGTTAGAACAGATTTTAAGCTCGCTCCCATACTTACCACTGACAAATGCTGTGCCTTGGATTCCTGGCCAGTGCACCAAAATGATGGGGCTCCAATGAGTGAAGGAACACCAGGGTCCTTGGTCTCGTGCCAGTTTGAATAAAGCAACACGGACACATGTGGAGTGGTTTTAGGGAGCAGATAATTTGATAGACAAGAAAGAAGGAAGAGGCTCCCCCTGTACAGAGATAGAAGAGGTCTGTGGTACTATCTATTGCTTTTTATACAGATGCCATTAATTAATTAAATTAGATTAAATTAAATTTTTTAATTTTAGTAGAGACAGAGTTTCACCATGTTGGCCAGGCTGGTCTCAAACTCTGACCTCATGATCTGCCTGCCTCAGCCTCCCAAAGTCCTGGGATTACAGGTGTGAGCCAGTATGCCTGGCCAGTTTTAATGTAGGGAAAGTCATTTTAGACATGGATGAATGAGTTAATAACTTAATTTTATCTAAGTGTTTTGCAAATTAGGTCAGCAAAAGTTCACTATATAATTGCTAAAATAGTCTCTTTCATTTCTAAAGCATATTTATATTTTATTGGAAATATGATTTATATGTATTATATTCAACTAATAAACATTATATTTAATGTCTCAGTAAGTATTTAACCCAATGTATATGTCTCTCTTGAACTTTTATTGCACAAACATAAAAGCTTTGTTTGTGGAGAGTAAAAGCAAATTTCATAATAAACCTCAATATGTATTTGACAAGTGTTGACCTCATAGTTCTAGAGTAGAAACCAACTGGGTTTGATGCATGAGAGTCAGTAGACCTACCTTATGATCATTATGCTAATTCATTGGTTGTATATTCCAAATATCAGAAGGAGGTATACAATAGGATTATGCTATGCTAGAAATATTGGATGAATGTGTATGAATCCTATGAAGAAATCATTGATATTCTCATACACACGAAGTTTCTTCGCAGTCTCACTTTCCAGCTGTATGGGAAATATTCCCAAATCTGTTTTCAGCACTTACCTGAGCCCCAATCTCCAATTTTACATTCTTTTCAAAAGCCTCCAAATTCTCTCCTACCTGCCACCTGTATGTTCCAATGTTACCTGAAATGGAACATGAGGAGAGTGAAGGTTCACATCTGTCCCCTGTAATAACAGCACCCCTTCCTGCCTTCCCACTGCTATCAATACTAGTCTTGTTCTTGGCCTCCGAGACTTGCAAAAAGGTTGTTTTTTTTTTTTTTTAGCCCTGTCATTCCTTTTGCCTTCCAAACCGCTCAGTGACCAGGTCCTGTTAATATTTTCTTCATGGTGTCTCTCCTTCCTGTTCCTTCCTGTGTATTTTTTAAACTATATCCTTTTCCTCCCCAGGGTTTGCAGCCACCCTTCTTCCTCTGTGGCACATCCGCTGTTTCAGAATCCCTCCTGTTTTGCACATCTTCTGCTTTGCACATGTTCTTCTCTGCTTTGAACGCCCTCTTCAGCATCCTCCATTGGGTCACATGCAGCCGTTCTTCACACTCAGTTGGGAGGACTCCTCTGGAAATCCTCTCTCTCCACACAGGGCTTAGAGGACTTTTGTTGTCTTCAAGGCTCTGGGAGTGCACTGGGAACAGGACAGGATCGTTCTCCTTGAAACTCTTGTGCCTACGAGATGCTAGTTACAGTGTGTTGTTATTACAGGTTGTCCCCTTACACAGCTCCCTGGTTCCTCTCCACTGCACATGTTCTACAAGAACAAACAGAACACTTTTTCCTACAAAAACATTTTTGTATCTCAACCATTTGGTGGCACATGACAGGCTACCATACCATTGCAAAAGCCATGTCTTAGCCAGGCTTTGAGGGACTCCCAGTTTCTGCTCCTCCTCCTCACATTCCCATTGTTACCAACAAGGCAGTTTTCTTCCTGTTTTTGCACATTATATAGCACACCCAGCTTCTTGGTGTGCTTTTGCCATTCAGAACACTTAAAATGCCCTTTCCCTTTGTCATAGCATCTGAGAAGCTTTGCAGATTTTCTCACTATGCTGGAAGACTTCTTTAAGTAACCTTAGCCCCAAACTAATCAGTCCCTCCCTCTGTAGTCTGTAGCTATGTTTATATTATGTTATTCTGTCCGTGTTGATATTTTGCTTTGTCATATAAAATTTTTTTTTTTTTTTAGACTGAGTCTTGCTCTGTCATCCAGGCTGGAGTGCAGTGGTGCAATCTCAGCTCACTTCAACCCCACCTCTGGGGTTAAAGCAATTCTCCTGCCTCAGCCTCCTGAGTAGCTGGGACTACAGGCATGCACCACCACACCTGGCTAATTTTTGTATTTTTAGTAGAGATGAGATTTCACCGTGTTAGCCAGGATGGTCTCGATTTCCTGATATCGTGATCCACCTGCCTCGGCCTCCCAAAGTGCTGAGATTACAGGCATGAGCCACTGGGCCAGCCCTATGATAGAAATTCTTTAGGGCAAAACCAGTATGTTCCTCCTTTTTTTTTTCCTCTTTTTGCTTTTATGAATATTTACTTCTTACAGTGATCTTTCTTGTCTAGAAAGTACCTAGTATAAATTGCTAACAAAATGTCATAGCTCCCTACATCTTAAAAAATCCTTAATCAAATTTCCTTTTTCAAGGCTTCTTGTACTTAAGTGATAAACAACTAGATTGAAGTTTTCAGTGTTCTTTCCTAATTCATCTTCAAGTTAAAGGGTTGTTACTCTTTTTATCTAGGTGAAATTTCTCTTTCTGTGTTATTTGGTACATTCTTGGGAGCTTATGCCTTTGTGTGCTAAAGACTCAACATGACTTGCTCATGGATATGTCATACTGCCTGCAATGTTGACTGATCCTTTGGTTTAACAAGGATTAAAAAGGTAATTTTATTGGGGAGTTATCTCTGTGGGGGAAATGAGAAAATGAATGAGAAGATGCTTAGTACATCTGTGAAGTTCTATGGAAATGCTAAAACACATTCTATAGGGGCACCGTAGAACAATAGAAAAAGTGATAAATGTGGAAACAGAAGACCTAAGCTGAAGTCTTCACTGGCTGCCATGTGTCCTTCTGCAAGTCATTTAGCTTCTTTCTCACCTGTGGTTTCTTCATCTAAATGAATACTACCACTAAAATAGGTGTTTTAGTTTATGTATGTCAAAGGCTTGTTTGGGGCATAGGGATATTTTTGCTGGATGCAAATATTTTGAAGAATGCAGATTTATGAAAGAAAATTGGTAATAAGTTAAAAATATGAGGTATTGTTATAGCCAGCAAATTATGGTCACTTAATCTGTGATATTGGCTAGTTAAGTCAGATGTTTTCCATGGAGGGAGTAAGATTTTCATCATTAGAATTGTTTGATTGAGGAAATATGCGATACATATGTAGGAATGATTTCAGTATTGGGAAGAAGAGATTTTTCACATACTAAAATCCTATGGCATTTCTAGAAAAGACTTACAGCTGTCCTAAATTCTTGACAGAAGAATGTGTTAACTCTGAGAAAGTCAGTTAATTTTAGAAAGACAAAATGGAGGTACAAAGAGCAGAAGGGGCTACTTGTACAGTTAGCATTTGGACAGGATTAAATCCTGGTGCTAAGTGATCTAACAATCAATGAAACCAAATTGTGCTCACATCAGATGCTAGGAGCTAGATGAGATCTTCACACTGCAAGCACAGGAGTTTGATGACAGGATGGTGTTCAGTTATTATTGCTGTGTAGCAAGCTACCCCCAAACTTAATGGCTTAAAGTAAGTACAACCATTTACACAGCTCAGAACTCCGGAATTTGGGCAGGGCTCTTCTCCACTTAAGTTGGTGTCAACTGAGGCAGCTCAGCTTGGGTTAGCCAATGTGGCTCATTCATAGGGCTGAGGAGTTGCCACTGGTTGTTGCCCGGAACGGCAGTTAGGATTGAGACCTGACATCTTTAGTTTCCTGCACTGGGCTTCTCTGTGGGTGCCTTAGATTTCCTCACAGCATGGTGGCTGAATTCCAAGACTGAAAGGAAGTCCTAGAGCCTAGAACTAGAAGCTGTCAGTTTCTTAAGCACAGGGTTTATTTCCACTATATTCTGTAGGTCAAGCAGTCATAGAGCCCATAATCATGGGAAGGAGATATAGACTCTCACCTTTCAATGAAAAGTGTGAGTCCAAGAGTTCTGGGAACATATTAAAAAACCTCTACAGTCAGACAGTGTAAAGTCAGAACAGAGAGAAGAACATCAAATCTCAGGAGGGTAAGCTTGAGTTGGGGCTGCTAGCTACTGAGAAGAAAGTTCTCATCTAATTATTTGAGAAACAAAGACAGAACACTGGTTATTTGACTAGTAGCGCAGTGTAGATTTGAGAGAGAGGAAATGGGATGGTGCCAAGCACATAATTGTCCAACTTCTTAATTTTCTTCAGGCTTTATCTTGACTGAGGTGGGCCTTGAATTTGTTAATAATTTTCTTTAATCCTCAGTAGGGAAACTTTAAGATTGGCTATTGCTTCCTTTCCATTATCTTCCTTAAGCCACAAATTAATTACTGAGTATTTTCATAATATGCTTTGCATATTAATAATTATAAATTGAATGCAATAGTGTATATGAAAGTATTCTGCAAATATCTAGCTTATTGTCATTTGTATAACTCTGTACAGCTGATAAGCATTTCTTCGACATTGTCATTATCTCATTTAATTGTGACTTGGCCTAACGAAGTAAGTTGTTATTAGTAATAGCAATCTTTCCTAATTAAACAGAGAGAAAGACACCTGCACACAAGCCACTGCACATCAGTTTTGAGTCAAGACAGAAACCCTCACCTTGGGGAGTACCTTTTCTCTCCAGATGTGCCCCGAGAGGGACCCGTGTTTGAATGGCCACACTTCTCTGTTGTTATCTGCCTACTTCCTGAGTTCCAGTGAGAAAGTCCTCGGGACTCAGCTTTAGAGGCCTAAGGTCTTCAGCTTTCCAAATCTAACAGTCAGGCACTCAGAGGAAAGATTGCCAACCATCTGATGGAGGTGTTTCACATGTGAGTTTGATGAATGGTATTCTACCCTGGATAAACTGGAGAGATGCTCTATTCAATCATTTGCAAACCCTGCTTTTATTTCTAAGCCTCTTCTATCAGAGCGGCCTTATATGGAGCATAAGTTGTGATTTCAGAGGCATTAGCAAACTTTCATCCTCCGCCTGTCTTCAAAATATCTTTCCCATTAAAAAGATGGATTCTTCTTCTTCTTCTTTTTTTTTTTTTTTTTTTTTTGAGATGGAGTCTTCTCTGTCACCCAAGCTGGAGTGCAGTGTCATGATCTCGCCTCACTGCAACCTCTGTCTTCCTAGTTCAAGCAATTCTCCTGACTCAGCCTCCTGGGTAGCTGAGATTACAGGTGCCCACCACCCCGCCTGGCTAATTTTTGTATTTTTAGTAGAGACGGGGTTTCACCGTGTTGGCCAGGCTGATCTCAAACTCCTGATCTTGTGATCTGCCCACCTCGGGCTCCCAAAGTGCTGGGATTACAGGTGTCAGCCACAGCGCCCAGCCTAAAAAGATTGATTTTTTAATAAATAGTGTTGCATTAACTGGTTAGGTACTTGAAGAAATTGTTATATTACCTAAACAATTGATACTTTAAAACATTAAATGTAAAAATATGAAATGGTAGAAAAGAACTAGAAAAAAGATCTGATAAAAAGATTTTCTAATTTTTAGTATGCAATTTCTTTTCTGCATAAAAGCTAAGGAAGAAATTATAAAAGAAAAGATCGACAGATTTAGATACATAAATTAAAAGAAAGAAAACCTCTGCACTGATCAAGATATTACAAATTAGGCCAAAAACGAAGTTGAAAAATATTTTGGTATTTATGTCGGAAAAATATTGTATATTGTAAATATAGATAGTGCTTTTCTACATAAATAGGGAATATTCAAACTTGCCACAGTAATTTGCCCATTCACAGACTATGTTCATAGGACTAAAAATAATAATAGTAATATTCATCATCATCAAACAGCACTAATCATACTAGCTAATAATTATCGAGGATTTCCCTGGACTTTGTGTTTGTTTACTCACTTAACTTTTCCAACAAAATTTTGAGGGATTGCAAAGGGGTAAATGTTTATATTCCCCCCAAAATAAATATGTTGAAGTTCTAGTCCTTAAAGTGATGGTATTACGAGCTAGGGCCTTTGAGAGGTGATTTGGTCACAAAAGGCTCTGAGATTAGTGCCCTTATAAAAGAGACCTCAGAAAAATCCTTCATTCCTTCTGCCATGTGAGGCTGTAATGAAAAGACAGCAGTGGTCAATGAGGAAGCCGGCTTTTATCAGACACCGAATCTACCAGCACCTTGGACTTCCCAGCCTCCAGTTCTGTGAGAAATACATTTCTGTTGTTTATAAGCCACCCAGTTTATAGTATTTTGTTTTAGCATCCGGAGCTGATTAAAGGAGGTTCTCTCATTTCTCCCATCTTACGATTGAGAAGATTAAGAAAAAGAAAAGCCAGTGTGTAATTTGCTCAGGGTTACGCAGCTAGCACGTGGCAGTGCCAGAATTCAAAGCCTTTCTTCCCTCAAGAGGCAAGAACAAGAGATTTTAAAAGGATGTAATACAATTGACCAACGAATGTCTAAAATAGTCAAACTTATGAATAAACTAAAAATTAAAACAATAATATATGTCCATCTTTGCTAAACTGTCGACTCTGAAAAATAATACCAACCAAGACAAGAGAGTAGGGAAACACTTCACCAAGACCGTGTGTTCAATTTATAAATATTAACAATTAACTTAAATTTGAGCATTTATTTTAAACAAACATTTCATTAAAAATTTATTTTGAGACAATATTCAATTATTTACATAAAATACATGTTCAAGGATAATCATTAGAGATTCAGTAATGATCTGCGTCTAGGAATATGCATTTTAACAAGCACAGTTGATTCTGATACCTTGATCATCATGTGACATGGTGGTCCTGCAAAAGATAAAAACAAACAGACAAATAAATAAACACCATCAAAAAACCAAAGCCAAACATTGCCAGAAATAACCAGAAAATGTCATTGGGACTGTGATTGGCTCAGGATTGAGTCTCTTTATCATCAAAATTCCATTTTTCATTTGTAATTGGAGATGGTAAGACCTGTCACCTGCCTTTCATTGATTTAAGGATAGACCAGGTGTCATTTGCAGCAATTTGGCAGGTAAGTCATTTCATTGACTTTGCATAAAGGTTTGTTTTAAAGTTATTAGCTTGTAAAAATAATGTTAATTAATTATTCCTAATTTACCCGTGATATAAGCAATTATATATTTTATGGCCTGAGACACAAATATCTTGATATCACAGCAATTTTTGTATTTTTTCACTTTTCCTAACATTTTTCATTTATTACAGTCTAATATTCTCAAGGTTTTCAATTCTTTCAGCCTGCAGCCTGTGGATTTGTACCTGTTTGTATGAATGAACCACTTGAATAGCATATGTTTAATAAAAATTGGTTTTATCTTATTTGATTGAGTGTATATCCGTAGTCTTAAATAGCAGTAGTCTTGGGTACCCTTTTTGCTGTAGTGCAGGGTTTCTCAACGGTGGTACTACTGACATTTTGGGCCAGATATTTCTCTGATTTAGGGGCTGTCCTATGAATTGTGGGATGTTTAGCAGCATCCATAGCCCATTCCCACCACATGCCAATAGCATGTGTGACATATCAAAACTGTGACACAACCAAAAATGTTCTCAGACATTGCCAGACTTCTAAAGTGGAGCATGAAATTTTTCTTGGCCCAGAACCCATGCTGTTATGCACAGTGAATTATTCTTAATTTTTGGGAGATAGAACAATGAAATGAAAAAAACAAAAAAAACAAACAAACAAAAAAAACGACTGCGTAGAAAAGTGTTCCTGGTTTTGAGTCCTAAGGAACTGATAAAAATTTGTAGTAATATTATTGCATAAATAGAATAGATGACTAGCAGTGCCATAGTGATGGAATATCTGGACCTTGGACAAATACGGAGTGTCTATTTCCTTATCTATTAATATGGATAACAATAATACTTATCTCACAGAGTTAAAGATTAGTTAATTTCATGGAAATACTTAGAATAGTAACTGAATGTAGTAGCACTTAAAAATGTTATATAGCAGTATTATTACCATTACCATTATTTTCTTGCTTGAACAGAGTAATGTAACGTGTACTGGATTCTTAAGTAATCAAATTGAAGATTTTAGATAATAGTGACTATACAGGGTTCTATTTTGAAAAAGAGTTTCAACCCTCCCTCCCAAAAAGAACAGAAAAAAACAAAAGCTCAAAACAAAAACTGTAAACTTTGTCAAAAAAGCATAAGAGAGTATTTACAATACATATACACAATATAAATAACACTTAAAATAGAGATAGGAGTGAACATTTTCAGACATGTAGAAATAAAAATGTCACTCCTTTAAATGTTTTAGAGCTGACTGGCAATCAGTAATCTATATGTTTTATAAGCAAACCCAGTTTTCATTTTGGCAGCAAATGAAGCCAATCTGTGAGGAATCTCAGATCATTGTGAATTATTGTGCTTCATCTATGGAAATGGCCTCTTCCCAACAGTATCAGATCCTGGGAGACTCAATGTATAAAGCAGTCCCAGGCATCTTGATAATTATGCTTTTAAGGAAAATATAGGAACAGGCTTTGTCCCAAATGAAGGTGTTTACACACCTACACACGCAGTGTTAAAGAATATTAGGCAGGGCATGGTGGCTTATGCCTATAATCCCAACACTTTGGGAGGCTGAGGTGGGCAGATCGCCTTAGGTCAAGAGTTCGAGATCAGACTGGCCAACATGGTGAATGGTGAAACCTAGTCTCTACTAAAAATACAAAAAATAAAATAAAATACAGGTATTGATTGACTTACGACCTATGCAACTTACGACCATTCGACTTTACGACCACAATCGCTAGCCACGACTGCTCTGCTGTAGATTTTTGGAAACGCTACAACATTTTGATGTGTATCAAGAATATCGCTACCGCCTGGGAGGCTGTGACGACAGGGTGCATGAATGGCATCTGGAAAAATTGTGTTAAGCGCTATGTTAATGATTTTGACGGATTTGACAGTGAACATGAACTTGAAACGATTCAGGGAAAAAACAGTAAAACTTGCTAAAGACCTTTCTTTGGAGTGTGAAATGGAAGATGTCGAAGAGTTGCTAGACAAAGAATCTGGAGAACTTACAAATGAAGAGCTAATCGAACTGGAAGAAGAAAGAGTGGCGGAAGAAGAAAGAAGAGAAGCAGAGAAAGAAGAGGAGGAGCCAGAAGGACAGTTTACCACTAAGGGATTATCAGACGGTTTATCTTTACTGAATAAACTTCTTATACATTTTGAAGCAATGGACCCAAACATCGAACGATTTGCAAGGATTGAATGGATGGCGCATGATGTGTTTCGTCCATATCGTGAAATTTATGAAGAAAAAAGAAACATACAATTCAGACAAAGCTCACCATATTTATGAAAAAACCAACTCTGGTAACCCCAACTGCTGCCTCAAATGACAACATCAACGATCCGCAGCCAAGAACCAGCGGCCAATAAAATGTTTCGTACATGTTTATATATTTTGATATGTTTTGCAATTGGGAAAATGTTTCCTATGGTATTTTTTACACCTGTATTTTGTATTTTTGTATGCACCTGTATTTTGTAATTTTGTATGTTTTGCAAATATTAAACCAGTTGTAATGCAGTGTTTTACTTAAACCTGACGAATGTAAAAATAGGAAACAAAATGCTGTAGAGATGATACAAATGGCATAAAATGAACAAAAAAAATTATGATATGTAACAATAATGAAAGAAAATTATGATAAAATGTGACTTAAAGATTTTTATAACATCATTTCACAGTACTGTACATATAGCCTACTCAACTTACGACCAAATCGTGTTACGACCGGTCTGTCGGAACCAATTGTGGTCCTAAGTCCAGCACTAGCTGTAAAATAAAATTAGCTGGGGGTGGTGGCGCTGTGCCTGTAGTCTCAGCTACACGGGGAGGCTGAGGTAAGAGAATTGCTTGAACCCATGAGGTGGAGGCTGCAGTGAGCGAAGATCGTGCCACTGCACTCCAGCCTGGGTGAGAGACAGATTTCATCTCAAAAAAAAAAAAAAAAAAAGAAATATATATATGTAAAATATACATATATAAAATATACATATAATATATATAAGTATTATTATAATGATTAGGAGAAAATGAATCAGCATTTAGAGGGCTTTACGACTGTCCAGCATACAGCCCAGACGCACGGCCCGCCTGGCCTTGGGAGCCTTTAGCCACACTGTCGCTCTCCCAGGGGCCGACGGTCAGCGCACGCAGGACAGGAGGGAACTTCTGGACCATTCCGCGAAGACCCAGGGCGTCCCTAGAGAGAGGGCCCTGGAACCCGGGACGGAGTGGAGGGAAGCGGAAGCAATGCGAGTTGGGGGTGGCGGCAGCAGCGCAGTGGGATCCTTGGCCCCCCTCCCCTTGGGCTGCGGGACTCAGCGACTCCGAGAAGAAACGCGAGCGCAGCCGCGCGGGGCGCACCCGGATCCGCCTGGCGCGGGAGCCGCCCCCTTCCAGCCGCAGGCTGCGCGGGGCTGCGAGTCAAGTCCGGGACTCGGGCCAGTCTCCCCGGAAGACAGGACCAACCTCGAGCCGCGGCGCAGCAGGACCCGGGCGCTCCGGCGACAAGACCCCAAGCACGCCAGCTGCGCGTCGTTCCTGGCCACAAGTTTGCCCCGCGCCAGCCAAGTTGGCTACTTGGAAGCTTCTCCCGGGCTCTGGAGGAGGGTCCCTGCTTCTCGCTACAGCAGTTCCGGGCATGGCCGGGCTGGGGGCGTCGCTCCATGTCTGCGGTTGGCTGATGCTCAGCAGCTGCCTCCTGACCAGAGCCCAGGTAAGAGCCAGTGCCCCGCGACACCTGCTTGCGGATCCTCGGGCGGAGTCGGCTTTAGCGAGCGGTGGCCAGGTGCGCGCCAGAGCTCGTTCACGTTCACTCGTCCACACACGCCCGGCACGCAGCTAGGCGCACCCGGCAGGTGCTGGCAGGCATTTAGCGGAGCTTCAAAGGTCTGCTGTGGTGGAGGGATGCCCTGGGCCGGCCCTGTTCGGACCAGCATCCTGGCATCCGCAAAGTAAGGGGATATTTCCGAAGAGCGGAGCCGAGGATCAGGAGTGTGAGTGAGGCTGGGAAGGTGAAGGAACTTTTCTTACTCTTAAACTCCGTGGTCTCCATCTAATTAATTGAAATGACTTTTGCCTGTTGGTAATTTACTATAACTTTTGAGACTTTAAACTTCTAGGGTCGATTGTGATCACTGTCTGAAAGAATAATTGGCTGTCTGTGATACAGAATCACATACCATTCAAGTTAGGAGACAGAATAAAAATATCAACATACAGCTCATTTGTTAATGTTAAGAAGCGGTGGCTGTCACTTTTGTACTGCTAGTATCATTTAGAGATTTTCTGGGCGATCTTTCACAATATAGCCTCTTTAATGTGCAAGGCACCATTCATACGCACATTTTTTTTTTTTTTTTGAGTCAAACCAAATACACGGTTTACAGTCAGCTTTTCAGATGAGCTAGAGAGATGCGTGAAGTGCTGGATGTTATGCAGTTCAAGAGCCCTGTGAATTTAAGGAGAATCAAGATTTTTCTCTCTGGTTCGGTAGGGGGTGCACCTAGACTGTCAAATGAAGGCTCAATAAAAAAATTCTTTCACAGTGAGAATTTAAAGCAATGATTTACGTATTGCTGCTATCTAAACTTAATACTACGTTCTCAGCTTTCAGATGACTAGTTTAAATTTCAATTATTCTGTAAGGGCTGTTTTGAAAACCTATCTGTCATAGTCATAACTAGAGACATTCAAACTTAAAGGGGATTTCTAGGGTAGGTGCTATGCTAACAGAGGGCTTTCCTTAACAAGACCAAGATGCTTCATGTAGATTTATTTTGTTAATAAATAAAGTTTGTTAATAAACTAAATAATTTGTGTGTCATGCATTGACTAATAAAATTAGCAATGGGTGCCTGAAAGTAGGGTACACTTAAACCTGAAAAAATTTGTCAAGCTACTAGAGGAATATGAATGCATGGAAAAAATTTGGTGATAAATTTCCGTGACCGTTATAGAACTCTGGTAATCTCTGCTGTACTTCCTGCATTTCTATCTTGTAAGATATTTGGATAATATGCTTAAAAATGTCATCTTCTTGTATATAAGAGGCAACTGAACTCTAACCATTTATTTTATTTAGTGTTCTAGATTACTCTTTATAAGAAAATGGGGAGATATTATTTAGTACAATAAGAAAAAAAAATGGCTTGGTGTGGTGGCTAATGCCTATAATCCCAGACCTTTGGGAGGGGGGAGGATCTCTTGAGCCCAGGAATTCGAGGCTGCTCTGAGCTATGATCATGCCACTGCACTTCAGCCTGGCAACAAAGTGAGACCCTGTCTCTAAAGAAAGAGAGAGACAGAGAGAGAGAGAGAGACACAGAGAGAGAGAGAGAGAGAGAGAGAGAGAGAGA
>NW_016107506.1:1660697-1666862 GCF_001604975.1 Cebus imitator
AGAGAGAGAGAGAGGCAGAGAGAGAGAGAGAGACAGAGAGAGAGAGAGAGACAGACAGAGAGAGAGAATGAGAGAGAGAAGAAAAGAAAGAAATCATCATGGGATTGTGGGCAGAGTATTTTCTTTTGCTTTCAACAAAACAATCAGGACACTGAATACTTTTATTATAACTTTAAACCAGGGTTTCCCCACCTTGGCATGATTGACATTTTGGGCCATATATAATAACTGTTTGTTTTGGTGGAGGTCGGGTGTTGTCTTGTATACCTCAGGGTATTTAATGCCATCCCTGTCTCTTCTATCTACTAGATGCCAGTAGCACCCCTCCCCCGAGACCACGAAAAATATCTCTGGATTTTGCTATACGTACTTTGGAAGGCAAAACCACTCCTGGTTGAGAATCATTGCTTTACACAGATTTCCATTTATATCTATAGATTTTGAATTGCATAAAATGACAGTTTGTGGTATATTATATTTGCCAAATTTTTGACATTTTAAACAAAATCTGGAGGTTACATTCAAGTGATTTACATTGATAAATTGACACATTTTCTGACCTTCAGTTTCTTCACCTTCAAAAGAGTCATATTGATCTAAGATTCTTTTAATTCTATAATTCTTGGCTTATTACTTCAGGTTACAGTCATTCTCTACTCTGAAATTTCATTAGTTAACCTGGAGTATCATAGAGACTATATACATCCTGGGTATTAATTACTTCAAATATCAGTTGCTGATATTATTAGCTTAAGTATGAGAGACAAAGTATTTGTGAAGAATGAGCCTGGCTTTATTAAGTTTTTTAGTGTACCTAGTTAATGATGAATATATTCCTAGTTAACATAGATATTTGAAAAAATTATTCTATATTGATAGAGAACCAAAGGGAACTCATCCAAGCAGAATAAACTTGTGTAGAGTAAATGTGTATTATTCAATAAACATTGGATCACACCACAAAATAGATGATATAGACTGTGCTTATCAATTGTTTTAAGGATCTCTGTGGTTTTTGGTTGGTAAAGATATACTTTTGTCTCAATGCACAGTTCAAAACCCATGCATTCATACATCATTACGAAGCCCAGCAATACATTTTCTATAGTCAAATTATCACATGGTAATGAGGACCTCTATATAAACATGTTCAGTGTTTTCTTTACTGTGTTAGGAGTCCTCCTGGTAACAGACTTTGAGAGGGAATTGGGGTGCAAGAGGTTTATTAGGGGAGGAGGTAATGCTTGTCAAAGATGAAAGGGAGAGGGAGAAGAATTGGACAGGGAAAACAGACCAGCAAGCAAATCTGACAAAGTTTTGTCCAACACAATGGAGAACCCTGGGGGAAAGTTGCCCATCAGAGGAGTCCCATGCTGTGAAAAAATGGCCAGGTCTTAGAACTCCTACTATTGACCTTCCAGTATGAAGATTCAGTGTCTACTAGAAAATCAGAAATCTCTTTCCAGGTGGTGAAAAATGGTAATCAGTGATGCTATTTATTTACTTGCCAAGTACCAAATACTGTGCTAAGTTATTCTGTCATTTAATTCTCATAGTAACTTTATGAGATGGGCACTGTAATTGTTCACACTTTTATAAATGAGAAAATGGGACTACGAGATGTTAGATAATATATTCAACTCACACAAGCAGCCATGGTTTATACTCTGGCTTTTACCTCTGGGGCCCTCCCCTCCTACTGGTACCCTCATTGTGGAGATCAGCTGGGCACTGCTTAGCGACATTATGTATACACATGTCCTCTGTCCCAGCAATCTCTGCCCCTGAGTCTATCCCAAGGAATTTCTCACCCAGCTGTATAATGATCATTGCAGTAATTCTGTGGTGTTAGAGAATTAGGGACAATCTGAGTGTTCATAATAGGGTATTGTGCAGCAATAAAAAGCAGTGGCTTAAATGTACACAAATCAGCATGGATGAGATTGTAGAAACAGGATAACATGTGACACAGAAACAATAGGATATATGGTATGATATCATTAGCATACATTAAAATACATGCATATAAAACAGTAATAAATGTTGTATGAACATATTCAGTTAAAAGGTTGTGTGTGTGTTACATAAATGCTTGTATAAGGGAGGTAGAGAAGTAGGAGTGGGGTACAGAGATAAAAGGGGATAAATCAATAAATCAAGTGGGCCTACACTCTGCATCTCAAATCGGTGTTATTTGGAAATTGTGGTGATAATAAACAGAACTGTCAAAGCTATTACTGGTGGAGTTAAGAATGACGACAGCCGGGCATGGTGGCTCATGCCTTAATCCCAGCACTTTGGGAGGCTGAGGTGGGGAGATCACTTGAGGTCAGGAGTTCAAGACCAGTCTGGTCAACATGGTATAACACCGTCTCTACTAAAAATACAAAAATTAGCTGGACATGGTGACACACGCCTGTAGTCCCAGCTACTTGGGAGGCTGAGGAGGGAGGATCACTTGAACCTGAGAGTCAGAGGTTTCAGTGAGCTGAGATTGCTCCAAGTCCTAAGAATATAGGCAGCATCTCCAGAGTGGGAACTAGGAACTGTCTTTGGCAAAATCAAATGGAAACTGGACTGTTGATTATCTCTATACTGTGTTTACTGCCACAAACACTATTTTAGTTAAAGATGAGAGAATTGGTTTGTTCTCATTCTTTTCTGTTGACAATGAGGACTGGTTCCATTTGTCTTCTAGTTTTAAGGAAGCCTTGAATCCCTGAGGGATGGGCTTCTCGGTGGCTGCATTGATTGTGAGTGGTCTCCTCAGCCGTGGTAGACCAGAAGCAGTGAGATGGAAGGGTCCCAGGTGCGGCTTTTTCTTGCCATTGCACAGAGGGTATATTTCATTTTCCCAGGACTTCCTTAATTCTTTGTGACAAAAGAAAATATTTTCAACCAGCATTCATGCATCTCATTTATTTTCCTGTCTTGAACTTCGATTGGTTTTGTCATCTGCTAGAGCCCATCTTGTCCTTTCTTTCCCCTCTGTTTTGTTTTTGTCTTTTCTTTGGGTTATTCATAAAACATTTAAACAGCTATGTGACTTTAGGCAGTTAATTTCACTTCTTGGAGTCTCCATTGGCTCCCCTATAAAATAGGACCTACTCCTAGAATAAGCATTATAGTAACATCTACTCATAAAATGTGAGTCTTGAATTTAAAAATATACAAACAAAAACTTTAAGGTGCCTGGTAACAAAAGATGTCAGCTCTTTCCTCTTATATTAGCAGACAGGTCAAATTATTTTTAATGGAATGATTATTAGATTATTTCTAAGCGTTAGGGGGAACTCCTGAAGGCTTTAAAATGGGGGTGTGTATATGTGTGAGAATTTTGTGAGGCTGATTTATCTTCCTTTTTATTTCTTACTGCTTCTCCTTCAGGACTCACCGTTTTTTCTGATAGCAATTGGACATCTTCTTCATAACACCGATAACTGTTATTATATTTATTAGTATAAGTACTTGATTAATATCTATCTTTCTCCTTACTTTTGCTTAAAATTTGTTTCCTTGTTGCTGATGGATATGACCACTTTACTTTTCCCAGTTGTTACAGTCTCCCAGGATCACGCAGCTGTGCTGCATGACAGATGTGTTGCCTAGAGGGAGTGACACTAGTTAGAAATGAATAGAACATTGGCCACTGTTGCTATTATGTGTAGATCCAGAATTTGGCCTCCAGCCTGATTTTATGTAATCTCAGATTCTCATTGCCAATTGCTGGCAGGAAATGATCTTCTTGATGATTTGTCATGCTCAAAACAGGTCAACACTGTTTCTAAAGTGATAATCATTGGTTGATTTCATTTCCCCATGAAATGAACTCCATCGCTGAGTAGAGCTGCCATAGAATAGCCTTGAAAGGAGAGGTCATGCTGTGTGAGGACACTGTACTGGGAGATAGGACACCTGGCTTGTAGCTCATGTTTTACTATAAATTAGCTGGTGGCCACAGATAAGTGGCTAAATTCTGGGTGTCATTTTATCATTTTATTATACGTCAAGAATATAGGATTCTGAGTTCCAGCATATCACAGATTCAGGTTTTTTCAGGCTATCAACAGTGATAGCTTTAAAAAGAACATTTTTACTATATACACATAACAGGAATCAAAAGTAAAAATTACCCAAATTTCCATTTAGTCTTTGTCTATATGCCTATTCAATTAGTACATACTTTCAATTATGTCATATATGAAATTTTATATATAGACTAATATATATTAATAATATATGCAATAAATTATTATATTAATAATATATATATATATATATATATATATTCACTTGACATTATACAATCCACTCTTTTCTATTTTCCTATGACTATTTTCCTGTCTTATGAACTCATTCTCTTTCTTTCTCACTACTGTCCCATCTCCTCTCAATCCCACTCAGATAATACTGTGTGTCCTTCTACCTCTTTCTCCATAATTCATTTGATCATATAAAATATAAACAGAGATGTAGTTATTTCATCCTTGTTTGTTTAAAAAGTGACCACCACAAACACACACACACACACACACACACACACACACACACACAGAGAGAGAGAGAGAGAGAGAGAGAGAGAGAGAGAGAGAATGTTTATAAACAATGTAGAATACTGGCAATTTGAACTCATTAAATTATATTACAAATAACAGAGAGCTACCACTTGACTCTTGAGAGAGTGGTCCTCTGTTCATCTTGGAGTGTTGTTATCATAGTACATTCTCCCCATATGATGCTGGTCTAGCAATTTCAGACACAGCTACAGAGAAGTCATGATTACAGAAACTCCAAGAGCCAACCTAACCAAGAGATAGCATTTGACACTATCAAGTGTCACTGATGTACAGAAAGAAAAATTAGGCATTGAGGAATGAGAGTGTAAAAAGATTCAGTGCTCAGGAATTATAAAGTGAGTTATTTCAAAATGGAATTTGAGCTCTGTTATGATTTTAATAGTGTAAGAACTATACTTAATTATTTCTACATTAACCATTATTTTTATATTTTTGAACATTTTTAACATATGGAATATAAAATATTGACTAAATGGAACATGTATTATTTTTACATTCCCGAAGCTTTCTATATGTTGCTGAAAACTGTTATTTATCTGTATTACCTAATTAGCCGCCTTGAATAATGTCACAACTAAAAACTGTAAGGGTTAAAGAAGGAAGAAAGAAACACAAAAAGTGGCTCAATGGTCAAAGACAGGTTTATTTTGGAGAATAAAACTGAGAGGGGCTTCTGGCCAATTTCTGTCAGGAACACTCTCTCTTACAGACTAAGAGTATTTAAGGGTTCAGGGCAGGAAAGCTTATCACAGGCTTGAAATGTTTTTGTGTCTCTTTGTCTTGCTTATCTGGGAGGGAGAGTTTTTGTGTCTGTTCTCATACATCTTCCTATGCTGCAGGCATATCCCTGAGTCTGCTTTTAGCTTCCTTATCTTAGTGCACCTAATGGGAAAGAAATATGCTTATTAGGGCCCACTGTTTTACTGGGGCCCATTGTATGAGTGTGAAGTTTGGCAGTTACCCAAGAGACTTTCCCCCTCCTTCTGTGCCTGAGTGGTCTCTTGTGTGTTTTACCAACTGCTCTGTCTGGTCGCTTGTTGTAAAAAGAGAAGTGATTTCTTTGAAATGCATGAAGCTAGAAAGGGAGCTGGAACTTAAAATGGTGGTGTTTGTCCAAGATGACAGTGTTCCTGCTCTGTCAAAAGCAACTAAAAGTGGATGTAATATTCACTCCATAACATTCACTCCAAGCTCCATATTATCTCAATTGGTGACAATAGTAGTTACTGATATTTTTGTAGTCAGTCTTGTTTATGTATAGATATATCCTACACAGTTACATTCCTCGTAGTTATTTCCCCAAGTTCACTAAAAGCAGTAACCATTGTACTATTTTTTTTCTGATTATCTTTTGGATCTTTTGTCAGCTAATGAGGATAGTGAATTTTTTTCAGTTTTTTCTTTATATCTATTAGAATAGGTAATTTTGAGTTGATATATCCTCAGTTCTCTAACTTTATTCCAAAATTTTTATCCACTAGAAAAAAATGGGCAAACTGTTATCCTTTATCCAAATTCATTCTATCATGTTTTGTATGCCTCATAAGAATGAGTTTCACATTTTTTTTTTCCTTTATCCAAATTCATT
>NW_016107506.1:1667070-1677326 GCF_001604975.1 Cebus imitator
TAGTAGAGATGGGGTTTCACCATGTTGACCAGGATGGTCTCGATCTCTTGGCCTCGTGATCCACCCGCCTCGGCCTCCCAAAGTGCTGGGATTACAGGCGTGAGCCACCGCGCCCGGCCAAGAATGAGTTTCACATTTTTAAGTCATTGAATAAAAATCAAAAGAAGGGCTGAGGTTAACATTAAGAGTGAAGTTGGCTAGGTGTGGTAGCTCACACCTGTAATCCTAGCACTTTGGGAGGCTGAGGCAGGCGGATCATAAGGTCAAGAGTTGGAGACCAGCCTGGCCAACATGGTAAAACCCTGTCACTACTAAAAAAATATAAAAAATTAGCTGGGCATGGTGGCAGGCGTCTGTAATCCCAGCTAATTGGGAGGCTGAGGCAGGAGAATCGCTTGAATCCGGAGGCAGAAGTTGCAGTGAGCTGAGATCATGCCATTGCACTCCAGCCTGGGCAACAGAGCAAGACCCTGTCTTGAAAAAAAAAAAAGAGTGAAGACATGTTGATAGTATGCACTCTTGATATGTTATATGAGTAGTGCTTTACTTCTGTGCTTTTCCTTTTCAAGACATATTGGCCTAGTTCAATAATGAGAAAACCATAAAAAAAAAAAAACACAACAACCCAATTGTGGGACATTATACAAAATATCTGACTAGTGTTTCTCAAAACTGTTAAGATAATTAAAAATGAGAAAAGCCTGAGAAACTATCATAGCCAAAAGAGCCTAAGGAGACATGACAACTAAACGTGATGTGGTATCTTGATGAGACCCCAGAACAGACAAAGGACATTAGATAAAAACTAACAAAATCTGAATAAAGTGTCAACTTTAGTGGATAACAATATATCAGTATTGATTCATTAATTATAACAAATATACCTACTAATATAAGATTTTAATAAGGGGGAAACTGTTTATAGGAGCTCTCTACTATCTCATATAATTAAAATTTTTTCTGTAAATCTAAAATGATTCTAAGATTTAAAACATTTTAAAAAGGGATTTTATTGTATTTTAAAAGGATAATATTTTGTAGATGTGAAGATTAAAAAATTAAAATTTCAGTGTTCGTAAGAATTTTATTTGAATATAGTCACATTCATTCACTTATTTTGTCTATGGCTGCTTTTATGCTACGTTGCAGAGTTGGGCAGTTTTGACAGAACACTGCTTCACATGGCTGTTTGGTGCATTCTGAATCGCAGTGACTCAGTCATAACTTGACATATTTCAAGTGCTACATATATTGCTCTACATTTTCACTTTGCTTTTTTCACTATCAAGGTGAACCCATCATGTCAAAATAAGACGAGAAAAATGGACTAAGTATTCTGCTTCTAAAGGCACAGTGTATGTGGATATTTTGCTATTATATAAAATGGAAAAACATTGTGTTTGTTATTCAGTGACACCACAGCAGTGCTAATAGAATACAGTATATGTTGACATTCCCAGACTAAGCAATCATTACAATATTTCCAGCTGATAGCACAGCAGTCAGTCAGAAAACATCAGAAAATTTAGAATATCTCATCACATAATTTCTTTTGTAAAATCAAAGGCTGCCAGAAAAGTAAAGTGCAAAGTAAGGTTCTCGTTTGTTAGCTAAGCAAGGAAAGCCATTTATCGATAGTAAACTAATAAATTGGTTAAATCAGGTTTGATTGTAGCAGGCATGAAATATGTCTAGAGAAAAAACTAGTTTAAAATTACTTACCTTTTGAAAAGAATAGTTAATTAAGGGTTGAAGATGTTGTAGCAACATCAATAGTCAATTAAAAAATAAAGTAAATGATTTTAAGGGGTTTTCTTTGGCTCTTAATGAGTTAACAAATGTTACAGATTAATCAGTTGTTTATTTGAGGAGTCAGTGCTGAGTTTGGTTTATTGAAGTGTTTGCCTTTAAAAATAGCCTGCGTGGGAGAACATTTTCATTGAATTTGAGAAAACCACTAATTTAGTACAACCTGAAAGGGAATGTGCTAAGATGTGTTGAAAATGATGGTGTTAAACCTTTGTGTGGAAGACCTATCCAAAGATCATGAGAATATAAAGCATTTAAAATCAATAGTTATTCATTGTATTATTTATCTGCAAGCACTTTGTGGGAAATATTTGAATCTATCATGTGATATTGAGCCAATAATGTCAATGGCCAACTTTATTCAGTCTTACGAACTTTTATTATCATCAGTTCTTTAAATTTTTGTCAGAAATAGCAGCTGCAATCTTTGACTTGCACTACTATGGCTTAGTGATGATAAAGCTTACTATGATTTTTCTGAGCTCAGGGTGAAAATGTTGAAATTAGGGAAATTACTTTTTCAAGGTATCTGCCATTCGGTATGTGATGCTTAATACTGAGTGTCAACTTGATTGGATTGAAGGATGCAAAGTATTGATTGTGGGTGTGTCTGTGAGGGTGTTGCCAAAGGAGATTAACATTTGAGTCAGTGGGCTGGGAAAGGCAGACCCACCCTTAAGCTGGGTGGGCACAACCTAATCAGCTGCCAGCATGGCTAGAATATGAGCAGGCAGAAAAATGTGAAAAGAGAGATTGGCCTACCCTCCCAGCCTACATCTTTCTCCCGTGCTGGATGCTTCCTACCCTTGAACATTGGACTCCAGGTTCTTTAGTTTTGGAACTTGGACTGGCTGTCCTTTTTCCTCAGCCTGCCAACTTGTGATTGTGTGACTTACCACTTAATAAACTGCCCTTTGTATCTATCTATCTATGTATCTATCCATCCATCCATCTATCCATCCATCCTATTCTATTAGTTCTGTACCTCTAGAGAACCCTGACTAATATGGTGTACCTCTCAATGAAGATTGGAAAAGAAACAAGGGCTGAAGAAAAAAGAGTTCACTTTTAGGTCTGAGTCTCTTAATCTTTGGTATTTCTTTTTTGGTTTTTTTTTTGAAGGGATTTATAATTCAGTAGTGATGGAAGAATTTCATATCAGTTTCAGGAAAATTGTTAAAGCTGCCAAAATGTCCTTTCTAGATTTCATTATTTATCTCTTGAAATGCATTAAGGATCCATTTTATATACATTAAAAATTAGCCTTTTTGCTGTAATCCTGGAAGTAGAGTAACTAGGCATATGTATAAAAAAAGAGGAGAGAAAAAATTCCATGCCAAAATTTGTAACTGTGGTGTAGCTAGATGTGTTTTCTCTTGGAGGCAGTCTAGTTCATTTTCAAAAAATTGTTTTGAAAAGACATGGCTTTATTTATTTGAAAAATTCCAGGTCTGTTTATTGCAATAAAGTGTATCATAAAAACACAAGTACTTCTTAAGAGGAAGTACTGTTCAAAGGTGGGAATCTACGGTCTAATAGGAGGAGAACCTCATTAGAATAAGCTGGATAAAATAAGAAAAGCTAAATAGAAAATCCGGGAGTAAAGGTGCAAGTCAGCTCTATTTTGGGGGGAGAAAAAAGGGCAAAATGTCACCGAATTAGGTCCATCTTGCTTATCATTGCAAAACATGAAAAATCAATTCTAACTTTATGTTAAAATACAAATGCCTTATAAGCAATTTTGGCTTTTTTCTGTTGATTCTGTTGTTTGCAGATGTTAGCAATACTTTTATAAGAAAGCCATGAGAATTGACTAGAAACTGTTAAAACTAAAAAAAGTTCAGTAATGTCACCAATAATGACATTAAAAATAGGAAATAAAATAGCTTCCTTATGTGTAAAAAAACTACTACTTAGCATGATAAAACTATCCTATTAGTAATAGCGATAAAAAACTAGAAATGAATAGAAGAATTATGCTGAACCTATATGACAAAAAAGAAAGCTTTACTAAGGCTTAAAAAGATAAATATTAAATCAATGAAGAAGCATGCCATATACTTATCAAAGGATGATAAAGAGTATGTCTCATATTTTCAGGAGCCTATATAAGTTGTGAGGGACTACCTAATGCATGATTTCTCTCAATTTTTTTTTCCAGTGAAGTAGTCTTAATATATTTGCCCTTACTTCAGCTCAAAATAGACTATCTTGCACTTAATTTATAATTAACTTAAAATTTAGTTGGTGTTTGTCATGGCTATAGTTATTAAACAATTCCTTAAAACCTTTAGCAGATAAATTTAAAAAAATCTGTATTTTGAGAGAATTATAGATTCACATGCAATATAAGAAATAATACAGACACTAAACACTTTCCATGTAGTTTCTTTCACTGGTAACATCTTTCATTACTATAGTACAATATTACAATCAGGAAATTGACATTGATATAATCCGTCTGTCTTACGCAGATTCCATTGGTTTTATAGATGCTTCTTTGTGTGTGTACACGTGTATTTAGTTTATGCAGTTTTATCACCTGTGGAGTTGCATGTGATCACCACCACAGTTGAGTTACAGAATAGTTCCAGCGCAGGAATCCTTTCATAGCCACAGCCACTTCCTTCTCTCTTCAGCAACACCTGGCAACTGCTAATCGGTTCTTTGTCTCTATCATCATTATATGACTCTTAAAAATGTAACCATGCTGTGTTTCTAAGTAGTAATTGGAGCTCTATATATAATAAATTCACATGTAGTTAATTAAAATACAGGAGAAAAAGTTGAGTGATAGCTTTGAAGGATGACAGCTCAATGTGATCACATTCTTAATGTTTTCATTTAACTGTGTATGAGCCACACCATAGATAGATACATGTTTTTCTTAAACCATTTTCAATTTGCTTCTTGCATGAACAGGGTCATGGGAATTTTTAGAATTTGTAGCCAAATGTGCAAAATCGACTGATCTTCAGATTTAGTTTGAATTAGAGTTCATTATGTGAAAGGATTAAAAACTCAGGAAGACAAGACATTTCCATATTGTGTGTGTGTGTGTGTGTGTGTGTGCGTGTAGTGTTTGTGTAAGTATGCATGCTTCCTTGTGTTTGTATATTTATATATTTTTCTTTATATAGTTATACTTCCTTTATATATTTATGCTGTATATCTTATGTTTTTCTTTTTTTATGTTGAATTAAAAAAGGACTAAACAAAAATAATTTCATAGTTCATAATTTAAAGGTAGATGATTCGATAATATTCTTCTCAAAACTATAATGTTTATTATAACAGATTCCTTTATTTTAAAGCAATATTACAGACAAGACATTCTAAATAATTAGGAACATGTTTTCATTGTTGAACCTCCTTTACAACATAAAAGCTTCAGTTACCTCAAGGGAATCACTTTCATGAGTGTGGCACTGGCATTTAAGAAAAGGAAAATAAAATAATTATAAGTTTATATGAACTTTTTTGAGGCCTGTGGGGAAACATGGAGTAGAGAGTTCATAAAATTGATTTGTTACTTGTCCCTTTAATACCGGAGTATATGAGAAACGCTGAATTCCAAGCAAAATATCTTCTTATAGGCCAGCTCAGTTTTCTCTCAGACTATGGAAAATAGAATGACTAGCAACATTAGAGTTCTTCAGGGAACAGAACCAGTGGAATATATATACAAAGAGATTTATTCTGAGGAAGTGACTTACACAATGTGGAGGCTGAGAAGTACTAAGACTTGCTGTCAGCAAGCTGAAGATCCAGGAAAGCTAGTGGTATAACTCAGTCCAAGTCTGAAGGTCTGAGAACCAGGGAAGCTGATGGCATAAATCTCAGTCTGAGGGCCAGAGAAGATGAGATGAAATGTTGCCAGGCAGGGGAAAAAAGGGTGCGGATTTCTTCTTCCTCTGGCTTTTGTTCTTTTGAAACCTTAAATTAAATGAGGCCCAGTTACATTGCAGGAGGGTAATCTGCTTTGCTGAGTCTACTGATTCAAATGCTCATCTTGGATGAAAACAGACACACAGACACACTGGAAACGTAATCTGGGCACCTATGCCCACTGAAGTTACTACATAAAATTAACCATCACACTAGCCTAGAAGGGAATTCATTTTTAAAAAACATATCATTTTAATCCTTTCCAAATTAAAGTAAAACTTATATAAATATTATAATAACTTTCTAAGACAACATTATATTCATTAAGGAAACTTCACTTTAGGAAATAGAGATTTTTGTAAAATTATAAAATAATCATATCTAAAACATTTTTATATACTTTTTTTCTTATGAGCACCTTGTGGTAGATTTTCATTTACTAGAATTAGGTAATATTTTGTGTTTTTTAAGTGAGAGAAGAATGCTTCTTTTTTAAAAAATGATTTTTTTTGGTGATAATTGTAAATTCGCATGCAGTTGTAAGAACTGAGAGAGAACATGTGTACACTTTACCCAGTTTCCCCTTTATCACTGGTAAGATAATAACATCTTATAAGACTACAGTAAAATATCACAACCAAGATAATGACATTGAAAACAGTTAAGATACAGAACATTTTCTTCCCAGAAGGAACCCTTCTATGTTCTTTATACACAAACCCTCTTCCTTTGCACTTCCCACTCCTCCTCAACTCCTGGCAACCACTATCTCTTTTTTATTTCTATAGTTTAATTTGTGTATTCTTCCTTTTTTTCTTGATTGTCTTTCTAGAAACTTGTCAATATTATTGGTAATTTAAAATCGCTAGCTCTTGGCTTCACTGACAGTCTGTATTTTTTTTTTTTTGTTTCAATTTCATTGATTTCTCCTCTTATCTTTATGATGTCCTTCTTTCTACTTGCTTTGGTTTTATTTTGCTCTTTTTTCTCTAGGTTCTTGAGGTGGGAGATTATATTATTGTTGCAAAACTTTTCTTCTTTTCTAATGGATGTATTTAATGCTATGCATTTCTCTTAGCACTGCTTTATGTCTGTCCCACCAATTTTGATATGTTGTTTGTGTATTTTCATTCAGTTCAATGTACTTTTGATTTCCCTTCAGACTTTCTTTTTGACCCATGGTTTATTTAGATGTGTGTTTGGTTTCTAAGCCTTTGGAGAGTTTCTTTACCTTTCTGTTATTGATTTCCAGTTTGATTCTATTGTGGTCTGAAAACACACTCTGTATGCTTGCAATTCTTTTAAAATTGTTGAGATTTGTTTTACAATTTAGGATATGGTCTATCTTGGTATTTGTTCTATATGAATTTGGAAGGAAAGTTTACTCTCCATTCCTGGGTGAAGTGTTCAGTAAATGTCTATGAGATCTTGTTGGTTGATGGCATTGCTGAGTTCCAAATTCTTTGTCTTTGCTGATTTTCTGTCGAGTTGTTCCATCAGTTGTTGAGAGAGGGAGGTTGAAGTTTCTAATTGTAATTATAGATTTGTTGGACTCTTCTTTCAGTTCTTTTTTTTTTTTTTTTTTTTTGAGACAGAGTCTAGCTCTGATGCCAGGCAGGAGTGCAGTAGCACGATCTCAGCTCATTGCAACCTCTGACTCCCAGGTTCAAGCGATTCTCTTGCCTAAGCCTCTCGAGTAGCTGGGATTACAGGCACGTGCCCCGACGTCCAGCTAATTTTTCTATTTTTAGTAAAGACATGGTTTCACCATGTTGGCCAGGATAGTCTCGATCTCCTGACCTCGTATTCCGCTCACCTCGGCCTCCCAAAGTGCTGGGATCACAGGCGTAAGCCACTGATGCCAACNTTGAGACGTAGTCTTGCTCTGATGCCAGGCAGGAGTGCTGTGGTGCAATCTTGGCTCACTGCAACATCCGCCACCCAGGTTCAAGCTCCTGCCTCAGCCTCCCAGGTAGCTGGGACTACAGGCGCGTGCCACCATGCCCAGCTAATTTTTGTATTTTTAGTAGAGATGGGGTTTCACTTTGTTGGCCAGAGTGGTCTCCATCTCTTGACCTTGTGATCCACCTGCCTTGGCCTCCCAAAGTGCTGGGATTACAAGTGTGAGCCACTGTGCCCAGCCTCTTCTTTCAGTTCTATCAGTTTTTGCTTCACATATTTTGCAACTCTTTTTTTTTGATGCATATACATTTTAGAGAGCCATGTTTCCTTGATGGAGCGACCCTTGTATTATTATATAATGTCCCTCTTTTAGTCTCTGGTAATTTTGTTTGCTCTGCTTTATCTAGTACTAATATAGTTGGGGAAGTGGGGTTATCACCTTATTACTGCTCATGGAAGTAGAATTTTTGCTTCCCCAGTCAGCTATCCTTGACACCTGTAGTGGGCTGCTCCATGTTCCTGATGGCTGGGGGTATGAGTTCTGCTCCTCATGTGGCCTCCACTGACACTACAATGGGAGTAGCCTTGTTACTGCTAGGCTGACTCTCCCCTAGGTCTTCTCTGATACTCCTCCAGGAGAGAAGTCGAGGGATAACATGTTACTGTCAGGAGGTGTGGAAGACCAGGCTCCTCACATGCAGGTTGTGGAGAAAAGGTGGGGTGTCCTGAAGCCTTGTTACAGGCCAGTGAGGGGGAATGCTTTAATTCTTTACTTTGCTCTTAAACCATTCTGGGAGGTTGTAGGGGTCCCCTGTAGTTTTGGGTTGGGTTTGTAAGACAGCACGTCAGGCAAGTGTTCTTGTATAATTGGTTAGCTGTCCTTGTGTTGCTAGCTGTCCTTGTGTAAGTGGTTTCATGTAGTAAACTGTGGTTTGGAAAAATTTCTTGCGATAGTTCCCGTATCCAGCAAATCATTTGTGAGAGCCCTGCCTTCATGGTTCTGTGCTGCTCCACTTGCCAAGACTTGACACAAGTTAATCTAGTTTGAATCTTACAACTTTCACATTTCTCTGAAAGCATCACTGATCGACTCTTCTGTGGGTTGCTTTTGATTATCCCTTGTTGCCAAGATGCACCTCTCCTGGATTGTTGGTCTGGTCTCACATCGGGGAGAAGTGATTGGTGACTAGGAATCAGCATTAAAACACTTTCAGCCACATTTGAGCAACAAGCTTGACCTGGAGAAAGTGGCTTTCAGGCTAAATCTTCCCGGAGTCCACTGTTCACATTCAATTTTGTTGGTTCCATAAGTATTGGTTATCATTTGAAGCACTGGGCCAGCATTCTTCTATTAGGATTGTTGTTTCTATAGAATTGGGACAGGCCACAGTTAGGTCCAATGTTTAAAGGAAATAATACAAAGTAAAACCAACAGGAGCATGACAAATTTATTTTGTACAATGGCATTGAACCAAGAGGCCAAGCCTGAGGGCAACAAACTAAACAAATCGAAAGACCATGGGGAAACTGGGTGAGACCAGTTATAGTCATTGAGTAGCATTCCATGGCTGGGTTGAATTAGGGCAGACAGTGCCAACTTTATAAATGGGACCACTACACAAAAAGTTATGTTGAGGATGTTGTTAAAATTACTCAGTAGGTGGACTAAAGGGTTTCTTAGGTCAGGTTTTGTCGAATTACCCATAATAGTTACTAATTGTGAAATTTTAATTACAGCATTATTCTCTCAAGTGAAAAAGGAATTAAGAGGGGTAAGAATCTCATTGTAATATGGAGTCTTGTTCCAATGATCTTGGGAAGAGCTGTTTACTGTCATCAATTTTGCAGTTTTAATGTCTCTGATTATGGCATTGGGCTTGGTGAGCTCTCTGTGTGGTCCACACATCAGGCACAAAATTTGTACCTTGAAATTCATTTGGTTTCAACTTATAGGGCCTTAGGAACAGAGTGGCTCCTATTCTTAGTTGGAGAATTGTAGCCAGATATTGGAAGAACTTAGGAGAATTTAGAATTCAGTCCAGTCTACATGTAGATAACAAGAATTCAGAAACAATGCTATAATCTAATAATAGGTATATCATAATCATCCCAATATTTATCAAAGACAGAGTAAGACTAATTTGTTTGTAAAATAAATATAGTTTGATCAGATTTGGCCTGATTATTTACATAAGTATAGGAAAAGCAGTGATTTAATCTCAGATTAGACTTTAAAAAATTTTTTTAAGGGAAGGAAGCCAAATCAAATCAGGCTTCAGATTTTATCTGCAGTACCTATAAATAATTTTAAATATGACATCTTTGTCAAACCTTGGTAATATGATTAATATTTCTAATTGTATCCTGTAATAAAGAAAACAGATTTTTATTGAACTTATGTAAATAATTATATTGTCATAAAATAAAAAAAATAGGAATACTTTCTGAATTTTGGAGAGATTGAGTCAAAAGAAAAAGTAAATTTTTTTTCCCCATTTATTTATTTTATTGCATTTTAGGTTTTGGGGTACATGTGAAGAACATGCAAGATTAACATTGCATAGGTACACACATGGCAGTGTGATTTGCTGCCTTCCTCCCCATCACCTACATCTGGCATCTCTCCCCTTGCTATCTCTCCCCAGCTCCCCACCCCC
>NW_016107506.1:1681727-1685134 GCF_001604975.1 Cebus imitator
TGATGATGAGGTTATTTCTGTTTCTTGGTTTTCCTTCTGACAGTCTGGCCCCTCTGCTGTAGGTCTGCTGAGGTTCACTCCAGGCCCTCCTTGCCCGGGGATCACCTGCAGCAGCTGCTGAACAGTTAGGGTTGTTACCAGTTCTCTTCTTCTGCTATCTTTGTCCCAGAAGGATACCTGCCAGGTGTCAGTCTGATCTCTCCTTTATGAGGTGTCTCTTTGGATATATAGGGGTCAGGGAGCTGCTTGAGGAGACGGTCTCTTCTTTATAGGAGCTCAAATGGTGAGCTGTGAGCTCTGTTGTTCATTTAGAGCTGCTGGGCAGGTATGTTTAGGTCTGCTGCAGCAGAACTCATAAACTGCTTTTTGTTCCCAGGTGCTCTGTCCCAGTGATTTAGGGCTTTTCTTATGAGTTTCCGTTATGCTGCTGCCTTCTTTTTTTTTTCCTTCAGACCTGCCCTGCCCAACAAGGAGGTAGCCTAGTCACTGTCTGCCTGTAGAGGCTTTGCTGAGCTGCTGTGGGCTCCGCCCCGCTGCAGAGTGAACTTCCCTGCAGCCCTGTTTATATGGGTGTAGTTAGAACTGCCTCGGCAAGGGTGGCCGCCTCTGTTAAGGCAGAGTCTCTCTGTAGTGGTGGGTTGCCTTGGCAACGGCGGGCTGTCTCAGCATTGGCTGACTACCTCCGTAGTGGTGGGCTGCCTCAGTAATGGTGGACGCCCCCACCCTCAGAGCTGGACCGTCCCGGGTTCAGCTGCGCTTGCTGTGAAACTCTCAATCCAGAGAGTTTCTGATTGCTGTTCTTTTGTGGGGGTGGGACCAGCCGAGCCTGATCGCCTGGCTCCCTGCCTCAGAGCTTTTTTTTTTCTTTTTTTTAAGTTGGTGCTCCAGTCGCGTGTTGAAGAGGCGCCAGGGTCTGTTTGTTTTCCCGGGCGGCGACTCACTGTGCTGGCTTAAACAGTGGCACTGAGATTCGTGGCACTTTTTTTTGCCCTGGAATCTAGTGTCCTGGTTCTCTGCTCAGTCCCCTTTTTAAACAGACAAATGGGTGACTTCCCGTGGCTCCAATCGCCAGCCAAAAGGGCACCCAGACCGGTGTATTTTTTATGGGGAACCGCTGCTCTGGTGCGCTGGCAAAGCAGCCGGGCGGGGCAAAGCAGCAGTGCTGGCCGGCACAGCCACGCTGGCCGAAACAGCCGCGCTGGCGTCCGGTGGAGCTCCTCCGCCTGCGAATTGCCTAGTCTGTGGGCAATAAAAATGTGGCATCCACTCACCCTCTGCACTTTCACTGGGAGCTGCAATCCTGAGCTGTTCCTAAACGGCCATCTTGGATCCAATCAAAATCTCTATTTTTTAGACTGATTACTTAAAAGATAAAGAAAAAAAACTCTTTTAGTATGACTTCTGCCCTTTAGGGAAAGACTGTTTGGATAACCTGGAAGTTGAAGCTGATGACAACATACTTGAATTCAGTTAGACACTAGAAGAGTGTGTATCTAAGGTTATGAGTGTACATCATATCATAGAGGAATAATGTAAACAAGAAAACCAGTACTTTGAGCAGGGGAATGTATGGCTTTCAGTAAAAGTGAAATCATTTAAAATTGCCCAGTTATCCAAAACAGTTTAGACACATCAAGAAAAGCCAAGAGTACAGGCTCAAGTTATATTGGAGGAAATGTTGTTTTCTTAGGCTTTTAAGACAAACATTTTCAGAATCAGACCACAGTAATAGTAGAGCCAGAACTGGAAAAAAAAAAAGCTATAGGAACTGACAAAATAGCTGAGTGAGAGAGTCACTACAAAGCACAGCAAAAAGATGTGTCTTTTAAAGGAAAGTACATCATTATGGAGGCAATGATTTATGACCTGCAAATCACATGTAATGAGATGGAATAAAAAGCTGAACTCTTGAGATATTGAGGTAGGAGATGGGGCTCAGACACTGGAACAAATTGAGGACTAGCTAAAACAGGGACAGGGTAGAAGCAGCTTTCCATAAGACACATCCTGCAGTGTGTCATGCCAGTTTACCATTGCCATGGCAACACTGAAAGTTACCGCCCCTTTTCACAGCAATGATCCAATGACCCAGTAGTTACGACTCTTTTTTAAAGAAATTTCTATATAATCTACCCCTTAATTTACATATAAGTAGGTATAAATATGACTGTAGAACTGCCTCTGAGCTGCTGCTCATGACCACAGTCCATGCCACCACTGCCACCCAGAAGACCGTTGATGGTCCCTCTGGGAAACTGTGGCATGATAGCCTCAGGGCTCTCCAGAATATCATCTGCCAAGGCTGTGGGCAAGGTAATCCCTGAGCTGAACAGGAAGCTCACTGGCATGGCCTTCCATGTCCCCACTGCTTATGTGTCAGTCATAGACCTGAGTTGCCATCTGGAAACAGCTGCCAAATATGATGACATCAAAAAGGTGGTGAAGCAGGCATTGGAGGCTCCCTCAAGGGCATCTTGGGCTATACTGAGCACCAGATTGTCTCCTCCAACTTTAACAGTGACACCCACTCCTACCTTCAATGCTGGGACTGGCATTGCCCTCAACGCCTACTTTGCCAAGTTCATTTCCTGGTAAGACAATGAATTTGGCTATAGCAACAGGGCGATGGACCTCATGGCCCACATGGCCTCCAAAGAGTAAGAACACTGGACCACCAGTCCCAGCAATATCAGAAGAGGAAGATAGAGGCCCTCACTGCTGGGGAGTCCTTGCCACAATCAGTTCCCCACCACACTGAGAATCTCCCCTCCTCACAGTTTCCATGCAGACCCCTTCAAGAGGGAGTGGCCTAGGGAGCTCCACCTTGTCATGTACCATCATCACTAAAGTTCCCTGTGCTCAGTCAATAATAAATAAATAAATAATTATCAATAATCTAAGTGTTCTTTCTATGATCAATGATGTAAACATCTTTCTGTTTCTAATGTTCATCCATAATGTCTTACTGCACAATTTAAAAAGCGTTGTTTTCCCACTTTTAAAAAGAATAGTTCTAGAAAATAAGTGTGTTTGCAACCTGAAATTAATGATTTGGTATTTGCAAAGAATTGTAGTATTGAAAGTCTGTCACTCAGGTTAATTAATGGTTTTATCATTTCATTTGATTTAAGAATCTCTAAGTCCTTAACAGTGAAAAAAAATGCAAAGTTCTGGATGCTGTTATTGTTATTAAATCTGTAGGAAACAAAATAGTATTATTTTTCTAGAAAATTGATGACCACCATAAGAGAAATGCAAATCAAAACTACATTGAGATACCATCTCACACCGGTAAGAATGGCAAACATTAAAAAATCTGGAGACAGCAGATGCTGGAGAGGATGTGGAGAAGTAGGAACACTTTTACACTGTTGGTGGGAGTCTAAATTAGTTCAACCATTGTGGAA
>NW_016107506.1:1685751-1751854 GCF_001604975.1 Cebus imitator
AAAATTGATGACCACATGTGGAAAATTGTGGTTGTTTAAGATTATATTTACAACATTTTTGGTACTTGACGTGAAGATTAACTGATCTCTCTTTGAGTGAGAGTTGGTGACTTACTTGTAACAAACAGAATATGGTGGAATTGACCATGAGTGACATCTAAGGGTAGGTCATCAAAGGCATCTTTCTCTCTGGAATCTGAATTCTGTGGGAAACCAGTTGTCATGTTATCAAAACACTTAAGCACCCATTTGGAGAGAACCGTAAGGTGAGGAATTAAGGCTTCCTCCCAATTACCCCTGAAGAACTGAGACTCCTTTGCTGATAGCTATGTGAATAGACCATTTTGAAGGCACACTCTTTAGTCTAGACAAATCTTTAAATGACAGCATCCATAACCAAAGTCTTTTTTTTTTCTTTCTGGAGATTGGAGTTTTATTATTACTCAAATCAGTTTCCCTGAGCATTTGGGGATTGGAGTTTTTAAGGATAACTTGGTAGGTAGGGAGCAGCCAGGGAGTCAGGAGTGCTGATTGATCAGGATGACCAGAGTCTTGACTGTAGCTTCATGAGAGACTCTGAGCCAGAACCACCCAGCTAAGAATCTCCCAAACTGTGAAACAAATTAATGTTTGTTGTTTTAAACCACAGCAAAATTTTGGGATGTTTTGTTACACAGGTGTAGGTGATAAATACAGACTGTTTCTTCTTTAAGATTCTGTTCCTCTGGTACCAACCACTCTTGGTACTAAGTAGTTTGTATTATATTAGATGAAAGCATATCATTGCAGGAAATTATTTTTTTCTTTGTACATTATTTTATTTTTTGTAGTATATTATTTGTAATATAATTATTTTTGTTTTTTTCTCAATGTGATATCTCTTTTTTTTTTAAGTCTATTATCTCTAATATAATTACTAACTATATTAAAATTTTCTCACTTTTTCTGGTATAAGATTTTTTAAAAGGCTAATCAGGTAAAAGTAAAGTTATTCTAAAATCGTATGCATTGATGGATTTTGACTTTTGATTCAGGTAAAGGTCTATTTCAAACAGCTTGATATCAAAACTCATTTTCAATTAGATTAGAAGGTAAAATAATGAAAGTTTGTATCCTGGCTTTAAAAACCATGATGGAAATGTTTGTATTTTGTTCATTTTTATAGCTGGATTCTGATGGCACCATTACTATAGAGGAGCAGATTGTCCTTGTGCTGAAAGCAAAAGTACAATGTGAACTCAACATCACAGCTCAACTCCAGGAGGGAGGTAAAGATGCCCGGAAAACTGACTCCCCTTGTACCTCCTATCTGTTCTCGTAAAGATAGCAAATTTCCCTCCTTCTTTAGTGTTAGGGATATCCGTATCAGTCAATCCACATTTCCATGCGGAGGGGTGTGTAGCAGAATAATGACACTCTTTTTATCTCTATTCCACATGCTTTTCCCTCTCTGTGGAAGGAGTGACTTGCCTGATAGTAAGTTTGAGAATAGCAATTGGGCATGTGCACATCAGCCTATCCCTTAGTCCTTTTTTCAGAATTTGTCTTCCTGTAGAGAGCATGCATACTGATTTGCCCTTGACCATACAGTAAGCTTGGAGGAGCAGGCTCTGTCCCTCTGGACATTACCTGCAGGTTTAGGTAGTAAGCTCAGTTTAAAGCAGTACATAAGCAAGCCCATTTATATACCTAAACCATGTTCTCCAAAAAACCTTTTTTGTTAGTAAAATGATACCATTTTATTTCCATTGCCTGACATTTTATGCAATCTCTTAATTAGTTCTAAATTCAAGTTGAAAGTGGGGTGTTATTTGCTTTGCTCCCTGCCTTCCCAAATGAATGCAGCAGAAAATGATCTTAAAGTTTTCCCTCGGTTATAAAATGTGCAGTTTGAAATCTACTTCATACCTCTCTAAATACTAAAAAATAATTGTGATTGATTTCACAATGTTTATGATCAGAGAATGTGGTCTGCTTGATACTGAGTTTTAAAAATGCGTTGAGACCTAATGGCTTATATTCTTGTCAATTTTGATAATGTTCCCTGTGGTCTTCAAAGGTATGTATATTCTCTAGTTTCTGAGTACAATGTTTTACAGTGTCCACTACATTAAGCTTATTAGTTGGGTGGTTCATATATTCTGCATCCATATGATTTTTTAAATGTGCTTGACCCATTTGTACATGATTTGTAGGTAAGGTAATACAACCTTGGCTTATGGAAAAAATTGAATTTAATTGCTAAAATTCATTTTTCAGGTCTTTGCTTGTTTATAAACTACCATGTAAATGTGTTACTTTTCTTTTGCATTCCATTTTTATGTTCTGGTTTTGCATCTTTTGCCATGCTTAGGTGAGTTACTTATAATTGTTACATATTGTGGGTGTTATGAAGGAAGAAATGAAATTTGTGCCCATGGATGCAAATTATTTCAGAGCATCTGGTGAAATTTATGAGCAAAAACTTGAAAGGTTTTGAGTATTTTATAAATAATGTTCCTCTATATTTCATGTATCATCTCACCTAGAATAGTGAACAATGTAGAGTGTAACATGAAATATGTACAACAAAAGTAAAAAGTTAAAAAAATGTGCTTGACCTATTATTTCCTGATATATATATATATATATATAATTATATCTTAAAATATGCTACTATGATAAGTTTTCAACTTTTCATCAAAAAATTTATCAGATAGTTTTACTTCATATATTTTGAAAATATATGAGGTATATTTAAGTTTAGAAATATTAGATTTCCTGGTGAATTAAAACTTTTATACATAGGAAGTAGCCCTCTTTATCTCTAGGATACTTTTCCTTCATATTTAAAAAATATGTACAACTTAAAATTATTATATTATGAAAATTTAACAAATAACACTTGTTTTCTTCTTTCTTGGTATCTGCCTTTTACATCTTTTCTAGTTCTTTAAAAATGTTTTAATTGTGATAAAACATATATAACATTAAATTTACCATTAAAATTTTTTTAAATTGTACTTTTCAGTAGTGTTAAGTATATTCACATTGTTGTGCAATCAATCTCCAGAAATTTCCCAACTAAAATTGACACTCTGTACTCATTAAATTTTAACAACTCATGTTTCCATTCTTTTATTAAACTTTTATTAAGCTTTTCTGTATACTTAGATTTCGGGAGTATCTTTTACAAACAGGACACCTATAGAGTTATGCATTCTGATAATCTTTGTCTATTAACTGAAGAATTTCGCTCAATTACATTAATTGTAATTACTAACATACAGTATTTGAGTTTAATTCTAATATCTTATTTGTGCTTTCTATTTCACCAGCTCTTCTTCTCTCTCTTCCGCTTCTGCAGCTCCAACTCTTTTTTGGATTGATTGAGACCTTTTTCTCATTTTATTCCATCCCCTGCCACCCCCAACTAGTATTGAAGATATGTATTATATTTAATTCTTTTAGTGGTTATCCTAGAAATTTTTCTCATATATATATATATATATATAGTACTTTAGGTTTTATATATATATATATATTGCTTTAGGCTCTGGGGTACATGTATGTGTGTGTGTGTGTATATACATATATATATGTATATATACACACATACATGTATATATATTCTCTCTCTCTCTCTCTCTCTCTCTTAGGTTCTGGGGTACATGTGCAGATCATGCAGGACTATTGCATAGGTACATACATGGCAAGGTGGTTTGTTGCCTTCATCCCCCAGCACCTATATCTGGTATTTCTCTCCTCATTATTCCTCCCCACCATCCCCATCCCCTGCTGTCCCTTCCCTAGCCACTCTCAACTGACCACAGTGTGTGATGCTTCCCTCCCTGTGTCCATGTGTTCTCATTGTTCAACCACCGCTTATGAGAACATGTGGCGTTTGGTTTTCTGTTCTTGTGTCAGTTTCCTGAGAATGATGGTTTCCAGATTCATCCATGTCCCTATGAAGGACATGAACTCATTGTTTTTTATGGCTGTGTAGTATTCCATGGTGTATATGTGCCACATTTTCTTTATCCAGTCTATCATTGATGGACTTTTGGGTTGGTTCCAGGTCTTTGCTATTGTAAACAGTGCCTCAGTGAGCATACGTGTGCATGTGTCTTTATAATAGAACAATTTATAATTCCTTGGGTATATACCCAGTAATGGGATTGCTGGGTAAAATGGTATTTCTATTTCTAGGTCCTTGAGGAATTGCCACACTGTCTTCCACAGTAGTTGCACTAATTTGCACTCCCACCAACAGTGTAAATGTGTTCCTATTTCTCCACATCCTCTCCAGCATCTGTTGTCTCCAGATTTTTTAATGGTCACCATTCTAACTGCTGTGAGATGGTATCTCTATGTAGTTTTGATTTGTATTTCTCTAATGACCAGTGATGATGAGCATTTTTTCATATGTTTGTTGGTCTCGTATATGTCTTCTTTTGAAAAGTGTCTGTTCATATCCTTCACCCACTTTTAAATGGGTTTGTTTTTTTCTTGTAATCTGTTTTAGTTCTTTGTAGATTCTGGTTATTAGCTCTTTGTCAGATGGGTAGATTGCAAAAATTTTTTCCCATTCTGTTGGTTGCCAGTTCGCTCTAATGATTGTTTCCTTTGCTGTACAGAAGCTCTGGAGTTTAATTAGATCCCATTTGCCTATTTTGGCTTTTGTTGCCATTGCTTTTGGTGTTTTAGTCATGAAGTCCTTGCCTATGCCTATGTCCTGAATGGTTTTGCCTAGGTTTTCTTCTAGGGTTTTTATGGTGTTAGATCTTATGTTTAAGTCTTTAATCCATCTGGAGTTAATTATAGTGTAAGGTGTAAGGAAGGGGTCCAGTTTCTGCTTTCTGCACATTGCTAGCCAGTTTTGCCAACACCATTTATTAAACAGAGAATCCTTTCCTCATTGCTTGTTTTTGTTAGGTTTGTCAAAGATCAGATGACTGTAGATGTGTGGTGTTGCTTCTGAGGCCTCTGTTCTGTTCCATTGGTCTATATCTCTGTTTTGGTACCAGTACCATGCTGTTTTGATCACTGTGGCCTTGTAGTATAGTTTGAAGTCAGGCAGCATGATGCTTTGTTGTTTGTTCCAGCTTTGTTCTTTTTGCTTAGGATTGTTTTGGCTATGCAGGCTCTCTTTTGGTTCCATATGAAGTTTGAAGTGTGTTTTTTTTCAGTTCTGTGAAGGTCTTTGGTAGCTTGATGGGGATAGCATTGAATCTATAAATTACTTCTGGCAGTATGGCCATTTTCACGATATTGATTCTTCCCAATCATGAGCATGGAATATTTTTCCATCTGTTTGCATCTTCTTGTATTTCCTTGAGCAGTGGTTTGTAGTTCTCCTTGAAAAGGTCCTTTACATCCTTTGTTACTTTTGTTCCTAGGTATTTTACTCTTTTTGTAGCAATTGTGAATGGGAATTCACTTTTGATTTGACTCTCTGTTTGTCTGTTATTGGTGTATAGAAATGCTTGTGATTTCTGCACATTGATTTTGTATCCTGAGACTTTGCTGATGTTGCTTATCAGCTTCAGGAGATTTTGGGCTGAGATGATGGGATCTTCTAAATATACAATCATGTTGGCTCCCTCTTTTCCTAATTGAATGCTCTTTATTTCTTTTTCTTGCCTTATTGCTCTGGCTAGAACTTCCAATACTATATTGAATAGGAGTGTTGAGAGAGGGCATCCTTGTTTAGTGCCAGATTTCAAAGGGAATGCTTCCAGTTTTTGCCCATTCAATATAATATTGGCTTTGGGTTTGTTGTAAATAGCTTTTATCATTTTGTGATACATACCACTGATACCTAGTTTATTGAGGGTTTTTAGCATAAAGGGCTGTTGAATTTTGTCAAAGGCCTTCTCTGCATCTATTGAGATAATCATGTGGTTTTTGTTTTTGGTTCTGTTTATGTGATGGATTACATTTATAGACTTGCATATGTTGAACCAGCCTTGCAACCCTGGAATGAAGCCTACCTGATCATGATGAATAAGCTTTTTGATTTGCTGTTGCATTCTGTTTGCCAATATTTTATTGAAGATTTTTACATCGATGTTCATCATGGATATTATCCTAAAGTTTTCTTTTTTAGTTGCCTCTCTGCCCGGTTTTGGTATTAGGATGATGTTGGTCTCATAAAATGAGTTCGGAAGGATTTCCTCTTTTTGTATTGTTTGGAATAGTTTCAGAAGAAGTGGTACCAGCTCGTTTTTGTACGTCTGGTAGAATTTGGCTGTAAACCCATCTGGACCTGGGCTTCTTTTAGTCGGTAGGCTATTAATTGCTGCCTCAACTTCAGCCCTTTTTATTGGTCTATTCAGGGATTCAACTTCTTCCTGGTTTAGTTGGGAGAGTGCAAGTGTCCAGGAATTTTCCATTTCTTCCAGGTTTACTGGTTTGTATGCCTAGAGTTGTTTGTAGTAGTCTCTGATGTTAGTTTGTATTTCTGTGGAATCTGTGGTGATGTCCCCTTTATCATTTTTTATTGCGTGTATTTGATTCTTCTCTCTTTTCCTTTTAGTCTGGCTAGCTGTCTATCTATATTGTTGATCTTTTCAAAAAGCCAGCTCCTGGATTTGTTGATTTTTGAAGGGTTTTTGTGTCTGTATCTCCTTCAGTTCTGCTCTGATCTTACTTATTTCTTGTCTTCTACTAGCTTTTGAGTTTTTTTTTTTTTTTGATCTTGCTCCTCTGACTCTTCCAATTTTGATGAGAGGGTGTTGATTTTAGAAACATCTCATGTGGGCATTTATTGCTTTGAATTTCCCTCTAGACACTGCTTTAAATGTGTCCCAGCGATTCTTTTATGTTGTGTCTTCATTCTCATTGGTTTTGCAGAACATCTTTATTTCAGCCTTCATTTCGTTGCTTATCCAGTCTACATTCAGAAGCAAGTTGTTCTGTTTCCATGAAGATGTGCAGTTTTTGGTTAGTTTCTTAATCCTTAGTTCTAATTTGACTACACTGTGGTCTGGGAGACTGTTATAATTTCCATTCTTTTGCATTTTCTGAGGAGAGATTTACTTCCAATTATGTGGTCAATTTTAGAGTAAGTGCGATGTGGTATTGAGAAGAATGTATATGGGGTAAAGAGTTCTGTAGATATCTATTAGGTCTGCTTGGTCCAGATCTGCATTCGAGTCCTGGATTTCCTCATATTTATTTAATTTCAGAAAGTTTAAAGTTTATTATCCACTTTCTTTTTCCAAATAAGATACTCAGTTTGAAATACTTTAATTGCTTTCAAATTATATGGTCTTTAGTTCTACCTTAATTTTATGTTATTATAATTTTTTTAAATAAAATATTCTTTATTTTTGAATCTTTATGTTAGAATATGTTTATAGTGATCCCAGTTTTTGTCTGTCGGAAAATGTCTTCATTTCTGTGTTAACCTTGAAAGATAATTTTTCTGGACATATGATCCTTCATTAAAAATTATTTAGTCAACATGGTGAAACCCCATCTCTACTAAAAATACAAAAAACATTAGCTGGGCATGGTGGCATGTGCCTGTAATCCCAGCTACTCAGGAGGTTGAGGCAGGAGAATTGCCTGAATCCAGGAGGCGGAGGTTGCAGTGAGCCGAGATCGTGCCACTGCACTCCAGCCTGGGTAGCAAGAGTGAAACTCCGTCTCAAAAAAAAAAAAAAAATTATTTACTTTTATCACCTGAAGATATATATATATATATATATATATATATATATATATATATATACACATCTCCCATTGTTATTACTGACAAATCAATTCTCAATCTTTCTTTCTGATTAGCTCTTTTCCGTCTGGCTCTTTTTAATAACTCTTTAACATTGATATTTTGCAGTTTCACTCTGTACGTAGGTATAGATTCGTTGGATTTCCTGAATCTGAGCATTTATATCTTTATTCAGTGATGGGAATGTTTTAGTTATTTTGCCTTTGAAATTTGGCTCTCCTTTATTCTCTCTCATCTCCTTCTGGAATTTTAAGAAGACAAATGTGGGACCCACTCATACTACCCTCTGTGTGTCAATATCTTACATATTTTCATTTTCTTTGTTTCTTTACTGCTGTTTCAGTAATTTCTTTGAATATATTTTCCACTTTGCCAACTCTTTGTTTAGCTTTGTCTTACAACTGCTCAATCCATCCATTAGTAAATTTTGATTATATTTTTATTTTCTAAAATCTTCATATTCAATTTTGATAGTTTTTTCCTCCTTCAATATTATTTCAGATCTCTTCTTTTTATTCCCAGACATGTTTTACATGCTGCATATGATAATTCTAATATCTACAGACTTTGCTGGTCAATGCTGACCACCACACATGGTGGCTTATTTCCTTGTGTGACCAAGGATTTGTGATGAGCAACTAATGAGGCTCTCGTTTAAAGTGCATTTTTTAGAGAAAATTTGTGTTTTCAACTGAAAGATGACTAGATGAATTATTGACCTAAGTCCAATTTAAACTAAATTTAGATCATACACGAATGTGAGCTGGTGGTTAGAAATGTTTAGAGAAGAATTTTCCCCCCACTGTTTTATATTCCAGCTCCAAATGTAGCCAAGAGTGACACAAACCAATCTCCTTCTGAAGGATGGTTTTATTTCTTGTCCACCCACTAGCAAGAGAAGTGTCATCTGTTGGGAATACTGACTTTCTAGAGGGGTCTCCTGTTCAATTTCTCCACACCATAAGGCCTCAGGCTCATCTTTTGTTACCTGAACACCACAAAACTCTAACTCTAAGCAAACAGGTCAGTAGAAGCCTCTAAGCTAAACCCCAAAAGTAGTGCTTGCTGCTCCCATATTTCTAGCCTACAACTTATTCCTTTACTTTATAGCCAGTTAAGCCATATTTAAAGAAAGAAGGGTTTTATGTTAATATAGCCTTAGAAGGTATCTTCTACTAAGAAAAAGTTTTCTGAATCGCTAGTTTAATAGTGCCTAAAAAGGGAAATCATGCACCTTCTAAAGAATGCTGATCCTAATATCTTAGATGCAAATCTACTAATAAGGAGATGTATCGTTATGAAAAAATATGCAAGCATTATTATCTATGATGGCTGAATAAGCTGTTTTCTAGGATATCTTATAAAATGTTGAGCTGCAAGATCACCTAGGCCAATATTATCGTCTTTAGTGTCCCTTTAACAGTTCAACAAATATTATGTGCCCAGAGTGTTTTACTTCTGTAGTAAGCTCTGAAAAGTATGAACAAGATTCTGTCTTTTCCCTATGGGGTTAATGGTTTAATAAGGAAGGCAGACATCTTTCAGGATGGTGTATAATTCTAACAACAGAGATATTTTAATAACTATAGAACCATTGAAGAAGCATCTTAATTAATCAGAGAAGGCTTCCTGAAAGAATAATGATCTCATGTTAAAAGTAAAGAAGTAGGAATTAGATGTGATGAGGGGAAAGTAAGAATATTGTATTAGTCAAAGTTCTCCAGAGGGACAGAACTAATAGGATATACTTATATATGAAAGGGAGTTTATTAGGGAGAATTGGCTCACATGGTCACAAAACGAAGTCCCACGATAGGCCGTCTGCAAGCTCGGGAAGAAAGAAGACAGTAGTGGCTCAGTTAAGTCCAAGAGCCTCAAAAACAGGAAAGCCTTCAGTCTGTGGCCAAAGATCCAAGAACCCGCAGCAAACCACTGGTATAAGTCCAAGAGTCCAAAGGCCGAAGAACCTGGAGTCTGATGTCCAACGGTAGGAGAAATGGATGGAAGCATCCAGCACAGGGGAAATATAGAAACTGAAGTCTCAGCAAGCCAACTTATCCCACCGTGTTCCCCCTGCTTTGTTCTAGCCAACTGGATGATGCCCACCCTCATTAAGGGTGGGTCTTTCTCTCCCAGTCCACTAACTCAAATGTCAGTCTTCTTTGGCAACACCCTCACAGACACACCTGGGAACAATACTTTACCAGCCATCTAGGCATCCTCCAATCCAATCAAGTTGACCCTAATATTAACCATCACAAAGACAGTCCAGAAAGAGAAAAAGAGGAAATAGGATGGGCCAAGATAAGCAAGTATGCATCAGTCACATACCATATGAATTATACATAAAAGAATAAATTAACTGGTTAACGTAGGTAGCATCTAAAATTTGTGAAGGTGTGAATGATGTGAAGCATGTAGATGAGTATATACTAAAAGAGAAAAAACTTTTTTGAGATCCTTGTTTTTATAGACATCCTTTTCCATGCAAATAAGACAGAATTAAATGTGGTCAAACTTTGGTTTACCTTTCAATTAAAATATCTAATTATATAGAGATTGACTCAAGTGTTCTTTACTTTAAAATTGTAAAACACTAGAATGACATTTTGAATTCACTAGCTAATTTAAGGAATTTTCATTTTTACATTCTTCTAAAATCAAGAGATGCGTATCAAAATATTTAGGAGTGAGCTGTCAGACTGTCTATAATTTATTTAAAAAATCTATAGCAAAAATAAATTAGATTATCACAAAATATTAGTAGCTGTCAATTCTAAGTATATGATTTTCTATTTTATTTATGAAAGATTTTTATAATAAAAGAACATAAGAACATAAAACTTTCCCTAATGCTTATGAAAGAAAGAAAAGGATATATAAATGCAAACACTCAGCTATAAAACTATTCAAGCACTTAAAAAACAAAGACCAAAATATTATTGATCCAAAATATTATTATTCCAGGTGTGGTCACATTTTGTTTGAAAAGAGAAAAAAATTCTCCCAATTTTAGACTGTTCTGTGTAAATGTCATGGTTTGACAAGCTTCACTCATAATTAGTTTGTCCTGGCACACAAAAAGAATTACAGAGTTATAATTAATGGTGCTGATTTATGAAAAGAGATTGGTGAGCCATTAGTCAATTAATTAGATCCTTGCCAAATAATGAAAGTATTTACTCACATAGGATGGCAGTGATGATCAAGGAGAGAATGCTAGTTAAGATCTCTATTTTTTGGCTGGGCACGGTGGCTCATGGTTGTAATCCCAGCACTTTGGGAGACCGAGGCAGGTGGATCACCTGAGGTGAGGAGTTTGAGACCAACATGACCAATATGGTGAAACCCCATCTCTACTAAACATACAAAAATTGGCCTGTCATGGTGGCATGCACCTGTAGTTCCAGCTACTTGGGAGGCTAAGATAGGAGAATTGCTTGAACCTGGGAAGTGGAAGTTGCAGTGAGCCAAGATTGTGCCATTGCACTCCAGCTTGGGTGACAGAGTAAGACTCCGTCTCAAAAAAATAAAACAAAACAAAAATCTATTTTCTTTTTTTAAAAAAAATTTATTGTATTTTGGGCTCTGTTGTACATGTGCACATCCTGCCTCCTGCAGGATTGTTGCATAGGTACATACATGCCATGGTGGTTTGCTGTCTCCATCCCCCTGGCCTCCCGTGTCATCTACATCAGGCATTTCTCCCCGTGTTATCCCTCGCCATCCTCCCTGCCCTCCCTCTCCCCCTCATTTTCCCTCCCCTTCCCTCCCCTCCACCCCCAACACCTAGCCCAGTGAGTGGTGTTCTCTTCCCTGTGCCCAAGTATTCTCATTGTTCATCACCCACTTACAAGAGAAAACATGTGGTGTTTGGTTTTCTGTTCTTGTGTCAGTTTGCTGAGAATGATGGTTTCTAGATTCATCCATGTCTCACAAAGGACACAAACTCATCATTTTTTATGGCTGCATAGTATTCCATGGTGTATATGTGCCACATTTTCTTTATCCAATTTATCATTGATGGGCATTTGGGTTGGTTCCAAGTCTTTGCTATTGTACACAGGGCTGCAATGAACATACGTGTGTGGGTGTCTTTATAATAGAGCGATTTATAATCCTTTGGGTATACATCCAGTGATGGAATTGCTGGGTCAAATGGAATTCCTATTTCTAGATCCTTGAGGAATTGCCACACTGTCTTCCACAATGGTTGAACTAATTTGCACTCCCACCAACAGTGTAAAAGTGTTCCTATTTCTCCATATTCTCTCCAGCATCTGTTGTCTACAGATTTTTTAATAATTGCCATTCTAACTGGCTTGAGATGGTATCTCAATGTGGTTTTGATTTGCAAAAATCTCTGTTTTGGTACCAGTACCATGCCGTTTTGATTTTTTTAGCCTTGTAGTATAGTTTGAAGTCAGGTAGCATGATGCCTCCAGCTTTGTTCTTTTTGCTTAGGATTGTCTTGGCTATGCGGACTCTCTTTTGATTCCATATGAAGTTTAAAATTTTTTTTTTTCCAGTTCTGTGAAGAAGGTCAATGGTAGCTTGATGGTGATAGCATTGACTCTATAAATTACTTTGGGCAGTATGGCCATTTTCACAATATTGATTCTTCCTAACTATGAACATGGAATGTTTTTACATCTGTTTGCATCCTCTCTTATTTTCTTGAGCAGTGGTTGTAGTTCTCCTTGAAGAGATATTTTATGTCCTTTGTTAGTTGTATTCCTAGGTATTTTATTCTCTTTGTAGCAGTTGTAAATGGGAGTTTGCTCATGATTTGGCTCTCTGTTTGTCTGTTGTTGGTGTATAGGAATGCTTGTGATTTCTGCACATTGATTTTGTATCCTGAGACTTTGCTGATGTTGCTTATCAGCTTAAGGAGGTTTTGGGCTGAGATGATAGGGTCTTCTAAATATATAATCATGTCGTCTGCAGATAGGGACAATTTGACTTCTTCTTTTCCTAATTGAATCCCCTTTATTTTTTTTTTATTGCCTAATTACTCTGGCTGGAACTTCCAATACTATACTGAATAGGAGTGGTGAGAGAGGGCATCCTTGTCTAGTGCCAGTTTTTAAAGGGAATGCTTCTAGTTTTTACCCATTCAGTATGATATTGGCTGTGGGTTTGTTATAAGTAGCTTTTATTATTTTGAGATATATTCCATCGATACCTAGTTTATTGAGAATTTTTATCATAAAGGGCTGTTGGATTTTGTTGAAGGCCTTCTCTGCATCTATTGGGATAATCTTGTAGTTTTTGTCTTTGGTTCTGTTTATGTGGTGAATTACGTTTATAGATTTGCATATGTTGAACCAGCCTTGCATCCCGGGGATGAAGCCTACTTGATCATGGTGGATAAGCTTTTTAATGTGCTATTGGATTCAGTTTGCCAGTACTTTATTGAAGATTTTTGCATCAATGTTCATCATGGATATTGGCCTGTAGTTTTCTTTTTTAGTTGTGTGTCTGCCAGGTTTTGGTATCAGGATGATATTGGTCTCATAGAAAGAGTTAGGGAGTATTATCTCTTTTTGTATTGTTTGGAATAGTTTCAACAGGAAAGGTACCAGCACCTCTTTGTACATCTGGTAGAATTCAGCTGTGAACCGGTCTGGACCTGGACATTTTTTCATTGGTAGGCTATTAATTGCTGCCTCGACTTCAGACCTAGTTATTGGTCTATTCAGGGTTTCAACTTCTTCTTGGCTTAGTCGTGGGAGTGTGCAAGTGTCCAGGAATTTATCCATTTCTTCCGGATTTACTGGTTTATGTGCACACAGTTGTTTGTAGTAATCTCTGATGGTAGTTTGTATTTCCGAGGAATCAGTGATGATCTCCCCTTTATCATTTTTTATTGCATCTATTGGATTCTTCTCTCTTTTCTTTTTTATTAGTCTAGCTAGCAGTCTGTCTAGTTTGTTGATCTTTTCAAAAAACCAGCTCCTGGATTTACTGATTTTTTTTGAAGTGTTTTTTGTGTCTCTGTCTCCTTCATTTCTGCTCTGATCTTAGTTATTTCCTGTCTTCTGCTTGCTTTTGAGTTTTTTGATCTTGCTCCTCTAGCTCTTTCCATTTTGATGATAGGGTGTCAATTTTAGATCTTTCCTTGTTTCTCATGTGGGCATTTATTGCTACGAATTTCCCTCTAGACACTGCTTTAAATGTGTCCTGTAGATCCTGGTACGTTGTGCCTTTTATCCTGTTGGTTTCAAAGAACATCTTTATTTCTGCCTGCATTTTATTCTTTATCCATTTGTCTTTCAGGAGCAAGTTGTTCAGTTTCCATATGATTGTGCAGTTTTGAGTGCTTTTCTTAATCCTGAGTTCTAATTTGATTGTGCTGTGGTGTGAGAGACTGTTTGTTATGATTTCTGTTCTTTTGCATTTGCTGAGGAGTAATTTACTTTCAATTATGTGGTTAATTTTAGAGTAAGTGTGATGTGGTGCTGAAAAGAATGTGTATTCTGTGGATTTGGGGTGGAGTGTTTTGTAAATGTCTATTAAGTCTGCTTGGTCCAGATATGCATTCAAGTCCTGGCTCTCCTTGTTGACTTTCTGTCTCATTGATCTGTCCAATATTGTCAGTGGAGTATTAAAGTCTCCCAGTATTATTGTGAGGGAGTCTACATCTCTTTGTAGGTCATTAAGAACTTGCTTTATATATCTGGGTGCTCTTGCTCCTGCATTGGGTGCATATATATTTAGGATTGTTATCTCTTCTTATTGCATTGATCCTTTTACCATTATGTGATGCCCTTCCTTGTCTCTTTTGATCTTTGTTGGTTTAAAGTCCATTTTATCAGAGAGTAGGATTGCTCCCCTTGCTTTTTTTGGGTCCCCATTTGCTTGGTAGATCTTTTTCCATCTCTTTATTTTGAGTCTATGTGAGTCTATGCATGTGAGATGAGACTCCTGAATACAGCACACTGTTGGTTCTTGACTTTTTATCCAGTTTGCCAGTCTGTGTCTTTTGATTGGGGCATTCAGGCCATTTACATTCAACATTAATATTGTTATGTGTGAATTTTATCCTATTTTGTTACTGGCTGGTTGTTTTGCCCATTAGTTGATGTGGTTTCTTCATTGTGTCATTGTTCTTTACCATTTGGTTCTTTTTTTGCAGTGGCTGGTACTGGTTGTTCCTTTCCATGTTTAGTACTTCCTTCAGGAGTTCTTGTAAGGCAGGTCTTATAGTGACGATCTCTCTCAGCAATTGCTTGTCTGTAAAGGATTTTATTTCTCCTTCCCTTATGAAGCCTAGTTTGGCCAGATATGAAATTCTGGGTTGAAAGTTATTTTCTTTAAGGATGTTGAATATTGGCTCCCACTCCCTTCTAGCTTGTAGAGTTTCTGCTGAGAGATCTGCTGTGAGTCTGATGGTCTTTCCTTTGTGGGTAACTTGACCTTTCTCTCTGGCCGTGCTTAGGATTTTTTCATTCTTTTCAACCTTGGTGAATCTGACGACAATGTGCCTTGGGGTTGCTCTCCTTGAGGAATATCTTTGTGGTGTTCTCTGTATTTCCTGGATTTGACTGTTGGCCTGCCTTGTTAGGTTGGGGAAGTTCTCTTGGATAATAGCCACAAGAGTGTTTTCCAGGTTGGATTCATTCTCCCTGTCACATTCAGGTACGCCGATCAAGCGTAGATTAGGTCTTTTCACATAATCTCATATTTCTTGGAGGCTTTGTTCATTTCTTTTCACTCTTTTTTCTCTAATCTTGCCTTCTTGTTTTATTTCATTGATTTGATCTTCTATCTCTGATATCCTTTCTTCTGCTTGATCGATTCAGCTGTTGAAACTTGTGCATGCGTCACAAAGTTCTTGTGCTGTGTTTTTCAGCTCCATCAAGTCATTTATGTTCTTATCTAAGCTGGTTATTCTAGTTAGCATTTTGTCTAACCTTTTTCAGTGTTCTTTGTTTCTTTGACTTGGGTTAGAACATGGTCTTTTAACTCTGAGAAGTTTGTTATTATCCACTTCTGAAGGCTGCTTCTGTCAATTCATCACACTCATTTTCTGTCTTGTTTTGTTCCCTTGAGGGTGAGGAATTGTGATCCCTGGGAGGGGAAGAGGTGTTCTGATCTTTGATGGTTTTATCCTTTCTATGCTGTTTTTTTTCCCATCTTTGTGGATTTATCTCCCTTTGATCTTTGAAGTTGGTGATTTTGGGAGAAATCTCTGAGTGATGTCCTTTCTGTTGCAGTTGGAGCTATACCTTTTTTGGCCCATAGAGGCAATGCTGGGCTGCCTCGGATTCAGGCAGGTTGCTGGGTGGGTGGTCTTCCCTTGGGGTTTGTTTGCAGGTGAAATTACCCCCACCTTCCCAATGGCATCTTTCCTTCCCTGAGCTCAATCTGCCTGATTGGGGTCATATTCATGTATTTACTGCCAAGCTCTCTGGCATGTGGTCTTCAGTTTGAGTTTTGTGTGTGCGTGGGGGAACTGCCAGGCCTTATGACCTGTTTCCCTGCTTTCAACTCTGCCTCTTTCTATGGGATGGGTTGTTCCATCCTGCTGGCGCTAGTCTAAACCTCCGCCCAGGTCCCACCAACAACTTGCGGCACAAGAAGGGAGTGCTTGCTCAGATTTGCATCGACAACCCACGGTGCCCCTCAGTCTGGTGGGGCTCTCGTGGACTGTGGGTTGCAGGAGGGATGAGGTAAGCACAGGATCCAAATTGGAACACTGAGGGGGTGAAGTCCCTTGACGCTCTGAGCTGGCTGCATGTTCCAGGTGGGGACACACCCCACCCCGTCTTGGTTCGTTCTCCCTGGGTGGCTCTTGCCCTGCTTTGGCTCCCTCTCTGGGCTACTTTCAGAGTCCTTCCAGTCCCCCTAAAATGAACTTGGCACCTCACTTGGAATCGTGAAGTCCTCTAGCCCTCTGCTTCTCATTTGCTGGGAGCTGCATTCCGGTGTTGCCTCCTCTCGGCCATCTTCGCACTGCCCCCCAAAAACTCTATTTTCTATGTGAGGTTCATGGCTTCTTCAATTTTTTTTGACCTTTTGTGAATATTTACTATTCTCTTTGTCAAAGAGCAACCAGAAAAATAAGCATGATCTACAGAAATACTTTGGAGGAGTGTCTGTTCTCTAAAGTTTGGGCAGTATGTCCATGTGTGTACATGTGTGAGATGGTATCTTGTAGGGAACTAGAAAACTCTCCCTTTTAGAGCATGAAGAAAAAAATTTCCATAGCAGTTTTAACACTATGTAATTATAGAATAAATGGGCCATTGGCTTTTGCTAGAAAATAGCACATGACATGGCAGCATACATTCTGGAGGGAAATCTAGTTACCAAGGAACAAGAATGTGTGTCCAGGTCCAATTTATGTAGATTATACAATAGATACTGGACACATATCTACTGGCCAGTCCAGATATATAAAGACATGTGACTTGTTAAAAGGCTAATTGAAAGATATCAAGATGTAGGGTTTAGGGCAAAGTTGTTGGGAGAGGTGGAGTCATTACATTCTGTATATGAGAAGGAAAACAACAAAGCAGATAATGGTGGAAAGAGAGACAGGTGGAACTGTGCACCAGAAGCAGGCACCAGTGGAATGGATTCCTGCCTTGCCTGTGATATGTAAAGCTCTGGCTTTTATTATGTGAGCAAAGCAAGGCTTTTTCTATGAAAATGTTCTTGGAAAGAAATTTTCTTTTCTTATTGCTTGGTAATGCACATAGCAAATCAAGCATTTGTTTCTGTGTGATATGGTGGACACTAATAAGTTAATTTCAGGTTCATAATTGAATTTTTTTTCTGTAGAGATCAGTGTTTCTGTGAGGTTCTATTATGCTGACTATTCAAAACTGCACAAACAACTTGACAACATGAACATTAGCCAGAACAATAATCCTCAGCACAGTTAGTGTAACTGGCAACTAAAAAATTGAGAGAGCTATAATGGGAACTTGTGGTGGCAGAATGATGGCCCTCCCAGGACGTCCATGCCCTAATACCTGCTGTCATACCTGTGTATGTTGTGCCACATGGCAGAAGGGACTTTGCTGACAGAATTAAGGTTATGGACCTTAAAATGGGGGGGCTTATTCTGGATTATCTGGGTGGGTTCCATGTGATCATATGGGCCTTTTAAAGTGGAAGAGGAAGGCAAAAGAATCAGAGTTGCAGCAGAAAATGAGAGAGGAGGAGATATTAAAAATGTGAGAAGGACTCAATCTGCCTTGATTAATTTGAAGACAGGAGAAGGGGGCCATGAGCCAAGGAAAGCAAGTAGGTTCTGGACATTGGAAACAGTTCTCAGCTGACAGCTTACAGCAAGGAAATAGGAACCTTGGTTCTATGTCTGCAAGGAGCTGAATTCTCCCATCCACCCAAATGAGCCAGGAAACAGATACTACCTCAGAACCTCCAGAGAGGAATACAGCCCTGCCCAGCCCTTGATTTTGGTCTCACGGGTCTACAAGCAGACAAACAGCTGAGCCCAGCAGACTTCTGACCTACAGAAATAGTGAGAAAACAAATTTCTGTCATTTTAAGCTGTGACATTTGTGGCAATTTGTTATAGTAGTGATAGAAAACTAATACAGTAGTCATTGAAGGTATCTCTTTTTGGGAAGTTGGGGTATAATTTGGCTGAGAGGCTGTCTTCTTGGAAGTTTAGCTCATCACTAACCAAAAGGAGTCCTGAAGAGCACAGAGAACTGTCACTGAATATTTGTTAATCCTCTACCAAGTGCCAGGTGCATTTTAGGAACATGGCTAAAGCTTGAGACAAAACAGATAAAAATCTCTACCTTCAGGTTTCTTAAATCCTGTGACTTAGGAATGATAAAGTAACACCCAGTATTGGTAGGAAATGAGAACTCAGGGGAAAAATACAGCAGGAAAAGGTATAAGGAACATTTTGGGATGCAATTTTAGATGAGAGTGTTTACTCGGAAATTGACATTTGAGTAAAAATATGAAGGAGGTAAGGGAATAAGCCTGTCTGAGGGAGAGGGCAGATCTTATGGATACCTCAGGTATTATAAAAACTTATGTTTTGAGATGGGGAGCTGTTGAAGGATTTGGGGTGATTATGTCAAAAATAAAGAAAAGGAAGTGTGAAGTAGATTCACTGTGCACTAGTTACCAACTTGCCTGAGTCCAGCGAGGCAAAATACTCAGCGTGCAAGTTATATGAAAAGGGTTGATTACCCACAGGTAGGCAGCAAGGAAAACCAGAAGCCTAGGAGTCATTGGCAACTGGTCCCCATGGCTCGGGAAAGCTGCCTGGGCTGGATGGAATCTCAGCTGCTCATGAGCTGCATACATCACAGCGGAGGGACCCCATCAAACAGCCCAACCCTGGTTATATACCTCAGGGAATACACGGTGCACTGGGCTAATGTCTGGAGATATCCTGTTTCTGGGAGGGTCTGGAACACAGCCTGGACTGTTCCAGGCTGTTCTCCAGCCCTTATCTCAGCATGTTGCATTTACAGCACATTCTATAGTTATTCTTGAGAACTACAAGAAAGAGGGGCAGGGAGAATCAGGTTCTTCAATGCCACCCAGAAAATTGTGCTGCAGAAAGAAATGTTGGAATCAGGAGAACCAGTCATAGGCTGTCGCACTCATTCAGGTTGGACCTGAAGTGGCTTGGACTATCATGGTGGCAGTGGCGGTTGTGAGAAGTGATGAAGTTCTGGATTCATCTTGAGAAGAGTAGAGTTTATGAGAATTTTGTTTGAGATGAATGCTAGACTCAAGGAAATTGCTAAAAGTATTGGCAAAAAGAGAAAACTGAGTCTTGGGACTTAACAGTGAGGGGCACTGTTTCAGGTGTTATGTTCTTTAAAAACAGTTTTCAAGAATTGAGTGTAAAAATGTAGCTACAACTATGGTGGTCAGAAGAGCCTGACTACAGAAGTTGTTCACAATGATTTCCATTGTTTCTTATAAATTAATTGCTATAGCTTTCATAACTAGTATGCTGGAATAATTTGTGTGCAAAGCAAATGTTCCTACAAATGGACCTTTGATGAAGCCACAGAGATGAATTTTGGGACATTTGCATCGCATCTATCCTATCTAGTTTCTAAAACTACCAATTTGTTTTAATTTTGCTATAGGCAATGACCTGAAATTTTGCATTTTGAATGCATTTGTTCTCTGGTTTCAACTACCTTTTTGTTTAACTTTTTTTTTTTCTTCATTAGAAGGTAATTGTTTCCCTGAATGGGATGGACTCATTTGTTGGCCCAGAGGAACAGTGGGGAAAATATCAGCTGTTCCGTGTCCTCCTTATATTTATGACTTCAACCATAAAGGTATTGACTTTTTCTGAAATGATTAATTTGAAACAAACATTTACTTGTCATTATATTTTGATAATTGATTCTAAGGCAACTGAGTGATCTCAGCATCTTTCATGTCTTTACAGGAGTTGCTTTCCGACACTGTAACCCCAATGGAACATGGGATTTTATGCACAGCTTAAATAAAACATATGCCAATTATTCAGACTGCCTTCGCTTTCTGCAGCCAGATATCAGCATAGGAAAGGTAATGGAATTTTTCTATTTGTGAACTCCTGAGGGAAAGCAGAATGATGTTTGAATGCAATTCTTGATTGCCAACTATTATATATAAAAACCCTCTTATTCCATGACACAGGGATCATAAAATATAAAAGCAATGTTGCAATCTTTTCAGATGTGTATCAATCTTTCTGGTATTTTCTATAGCCTAGAGCTATCTGGCTGAGATACATCCATCCATATTTATAAATATACCTGTGTATGTGTTATGTGTGTTATGTTACATTATGTTATGTTTACATTGCATTATATTATGCTATATTACATATAAAAATCCCAATAGGTAGTTAGCAACATGATTCATTATTTCTTCTTGGTTACCTGTGAATGGCTACATTTCATCTGTATATTCCAGAAGGATCTTTGCATGTTAGAGGGTATTTTCCACCTCATAAGATTTACCAGTAGGTGATTTCATTAGCATATAAAAGATTAGAGTTGTAAGATTAAAGAGGAGCAAGGGGCATCAGATAAATCTTCCAGCATAATATATTAATTTCACAGATGTGAGTCAACTGAGAACCGGAGATTAGGTATTGGTCAAAGTGACATAGCTTGGTGATAACAGGGTTTAAAGCAGAGCCTTTATGTCCTAATTTCACATCAGTGCTGTTTCCAATATAGAAATCATATGCAAACTTTGAGATATTGTAGAGAGTAACTTTTAAGTTATAAAAGTTGGTTTAAAAGTCATGTTTAAATTGATATCACTTAGACCTCATGAGTAAAAATGCATGATGATATATGCATATGATGCTAAGGGTTAATGTGATAAATTGTGTGTAAATTATCTTTATGTAGACCCTGAGAATAATCTATCAGACATAAACTTTTCAAACTTTTGACTTATTTCTTTACGTCTGGTAATGTTTTGGAGAGGTAGGGAGGGAGAGCAGCAGCAAAAGAAGTAGTGAGTTGAAGCTTTCTTTCTTTGATTTTGCATTAATAGAACTTCCTTTCTTAACTTTCTACCTTAATGAGCTCTTTAGGAATTGGTTGAAAGACTTTCGGTTTTACATTTAATTGTTGAAAAGCTTCTTAGATAAAATAAGTCAAGATGAGGAGATTGTTAGGTACTCTACAGTGGAACTAATATCAGCATTCAGTTTAGATAAAATGCTTCAAAATAATTTCAATCTCATTGATAGAAATAAATATTCACTAATAGTGTACTCTGTGGTTATCTTTATTTTTGCATTATGTGATGTAAAATGCAAACCTTTCAGAACTATTAAGTGGCCATTAAATTAAACCATGGTTTAATTTATACTGAACTCTAATCTTATAACCATTTTCTGTGATTACTGTGTATTTTAAGAATAAAAATAACTAAAGATGGTTGGTGGCCATACTTAAGATATGCACTAGTTTATGTACAATGATTTAAAAGTTAATAGAAAATTTGAAGAATTGTGTTAAAATAATTTAATTTTATCTCCTTAATTAAAAACACCAAGAACATTTTCTATTGTTTGCAACCTTTAAGTAATAATTTGGGAAAACCCAAGAAAACAAAATATCTTTAATAAGAAAACTAGATATATCCTGAAGTTTTGACACAATGTAAGGCAAAATGATATTACTTATTTATGAGATATAAATTGTTAATATTTAATAAAGTTTTTTTATAAGGAAGGAAAAGCAAAAAAACTAAAAAAGCATACATTTAGAATAAATGCCACATTTTTATTGAGAAAACAAGACTAAGATATTTTTGAGCACCTTTTTCTCTAAATTTTTATATAATTAGCTTAGCAAAATGAGGTAATGATTTTAGTTAAAAAAAAAAGGGAAGAAATTCTACTGATATGTCACAAGATTATTAAATTTTTTTAGAGTGTGATATTTAAAACAGTAGCATACTATAGAAACTACCACATAATACATCTGCTGTCCAAAGGCTAGATGTACTTTTGGAAAGCAATTTAGCAGTGTATATTTAAAAACTTCAAAGGGATCATATTCTTTGATTTTATAAATTTACTTCTAAAATCAAGCATAAGGATTTAGAATGGGGGAACTGAATGGGAAAAAATATTCATTGAACAAATTATTATAGTGAATATTTCAACGAGTTTAAATTTCTAATAAAGACTGGTTAAATAAGCTCAGATATATGTATATAAATTTTATGAAGAGTTTGCAGCCTTGAGCAATTATTTTGTCACCCAAAAAAATTCAGGAATAAACTTGTATATAAATTGAGAATGCAGATGCATAAAATAACAGGCAATGCTTTACAGAAATGGAATGAAAAGAAATACATGAAGTGCTAGCTGGACATGGTGGCCTCTGTCTGTAGTTGCAGCTACTTGGGAGGCTAGGATGGGAGGATCTCTTGAACCAAGAGTTCAAGATCAGCCTGGGCAACATAGGGAGATGCCATCTGTTAAAATAATAACAACAATGACTTCAAGAAATATGTGAAGTACATTAAGTACTAACAAACAGTGTTTTTTTCTGATTAGTTAGAATTTGTAAGATTTTTTTCCCTCCTCTCTTTTATATTTTAAACACTATTCAAATATTTTCTATAAAATGTTTTACTGTCATATTAGGAGAAAACAATTAGTAAACAATATATTTTAAAAAATAACAAAAGTCTTCTGCTTCCAGTCATATTGTAGGCAGTTGCAACAAGAATAAGTTGGGTAAGATGGAAAATCAATAATATGTAAAAATTAGTTGAGGATGCCAAGAAATCTAAATGAACTAAATTCCAGAAATGGCAAGTCCTTCCTATGACAGAAGAGACCCATGGCTGTGTGTGTCCTTAGGACCACAGTAGAAGAGGAGACACCAGGCCATTGAAGGGGATAAAGAGAAAAGAGACAAGCTTTTACATCAACTTTTAGCAGACAAGGGCTGACATAAGGGCTTAGAATCCCAAGGAGTAAGCCCTAGCCTCAGTGAGCTATGATCCACCTGGTAATTCTTTACTATGGGAACTTCACCAGGTGCATGGAGGAAGTATGCCAAAGGCTGGGGCAAGCAGAGGGCTCAGAGAAATCCCTTGAGTTGTGTGTAGGGCTCTCACAGTGAAAGGCAGCAGTTGGCTGAAGCCATGGATCAGGACAGAGGAGCTGAGAAGCATCCTTTGAGGCATATAGGGCCCTCACTAATTGCATGACTGATGCAGCCCACAGGCCAGGAGAAGGGCAGGGAAGCTGAGAGAAATCCTCTAAAGATGCACAGTTCTCACTGAGTGTAAGGCAGCGACCAATCGCAAGTCCAGGCCTCTGGAACTTCTGACTAGCCACCTTCAAGTTGGGGTTCCCACGAACCCTTCTTTAAGCTTGATTAATTTGCTAGAGGAGCTCACAAAACTCAGGGAAACACTTACGTTTACTATATATTATTATAAAGGATATTTTAAAGGATACAAATAAGCAGCCAGGTAAAGAGACATACAGGGTGAAGTCTGGAAGAGTCTGAAGTGAAGGAGCTTCTGTTCTGGTGGAGTTGGGGTGCACCTGCCTTCTGGTAGATGGATGAGTTCTTGTTCACCTTCCTGTAAGCCTCCATAAGTTCAGCTGTCTAGCAGCTCTCCATATCCCATTTTCTTGCCCCTTTTATGGAGACTTCATTGGGCTGGCCTGATTGAAACATGGAAAATCCTTGCTGGGTTCCCCATTTACTCTATTAGTATTAGATCATATCCTTTTTTGTTCAGTCACATTTCTATACCATTGTCCAATCTTAAAAGGTCACATACTGTATAATTCTTATGTGACATTTATGAAATGACAAAATTATAGAGATGGAAAACAGATTAAGGGTTGTCAGGTGTTTAGGATGGTGGAGAGGAAGAGGTGTCACAATAAACAGGCAGAACAAGGGAGAACTTTGTGATGGGGAAATTGTTCTGTACTTGATTACAGTAATGGTTACAAAAATGTACATATGATAAAATGACATAGAACTATAAATATGCACATTGCATCAAGGCTAAATTTCTGTTTTTGATGTTTTAGTATAATTGTGTAAGATATAAGCTTTAGATAATATTGGGTGAAGGGAACCTGGGCTTTCTTACAATATTTTCTACTTTTTAATCTATAATTATTTTAAAATAAAATAATTGAAAAGGAATGAACCATTTATACATGTGACAATATTGATGAATATAAAAAAGAGTATGTTGACAAAAAGAGTATAAGCTGTTTTATGTAATTCTAAGAAGTCTAAGAGGGCTGGGCGCGGTGGCTCACGCCTGTAATCCCAGCACTTTGGGAGGCCGAGGTGGGTGGATCATGAGGTCAAGAGATTGAGACCATCCTGGTCAACATGTGAAACCCCGTTTCTACTAAAAATACAAAAAATCAGCTGGGCATGGTGGCACGTGCCTGTAATCCCAGCTACTCAGGAGGCTGAGGCAGGAGAATTGCCAGAACCCAGGAGGCAGAGGTTGTGGTGAGCCGAGATCACGCCATTGCACTTCAGCCTGGGTAACAAGAGCAAAACTCTGTCTCAAAAAATAAAGAATAAAAAAAGAAGTCTAAGAATAGTCAAGAAGTATATGAAGTATGTGAACAGAGAAAGCTAATTTGTGGTGACAGATATTAGAACAGTGGTTTTCTGGGGGTGGATGATGGGTGTTTTTTTTTTTTTTTTGGCTAGCAAGGGGCACAAATGAACTTGGTTTGTCAAAACCTATCAAAATGCTCACTCCAGATCTCTACATTTTATTGCATGCAAATTACAGCTCAAAAAAGTTAAAGAGGATTAGAAATAATATTCCAAAAATAACATAGTATTTCTTTTCCAGTTTATTTGTAAAATAGTCCCATATCATACATGAGTATCTCTTCCCTTCCAGCAAGAATTCTTTGAACGCCTGTATGTAATGTACACTATTGGCTACTCCATCTCTTTTGGTTCCTTGGCTGTGGCTATTCTCATTATTGGTTACTTCAGGTGAGTGATGCCCATCACTTTCTCCGTGAAGGGACACATTCTGTTTCCTCGTCAGAGAAGACATAGAGGTCTCATAATATTTTCCTCAAATGCATGGTTTTGAATTCAGCCTAATGTTATTATATTATTTGACAATTAATTTTACATGACAAATTCAGAGTTCTTTGTTTAAAAACTTAAAGCATCAAAGTAGTATTAAACCTCTAAACCAATAAGCATGTTTTGCAGTATATTTGTTGCAAAGTGGAACAGCATCAAGTTGAATGAGTTCCCAAGTGATTTTGGTGCCATTGGACAAAAGTTCATCTTAATTAATTCCCAAAATTATCAGATATCAGTACATAAAGAAACAGTATTTATTACTTTTGTTATGGTTTATTTTTTTATCCACTTTAACATGTGTCCAATTCCATTCAGCTTAATCTAAATCATTATAAAATTCTGAGCACCAATTCAGTTGGCCCTCTATATACGGGATTTCACATCCTCAGATTCAACAGACTGTGGATGGAAAATACTGAGGAAAAAAGTTTGATTATGTTTGTACTGAACATTTACATACTTAATTTTTTTTCATTTTTCTCTAAATAATACAGTATAACATGTACTTACATAGCATTCACATTGTATTTGGTATTATAAGTAATCTAGAGATGATATAAAGTAACAAAATGATGTGCATAGTTTATATGCAAATACTACACTATATCATATAAGGGACGTGAGTATCTGCAGATTTGGGAATTTGTGTGGAGTCTTGAACCAGTCCCTGCTGGAAGGGAGCAGGCAGACTGGTGGTGGCAGCAGTCACCCTGGGTGTTTTCCCCCATTTTTGATTTTATCCAAATTTAAATACTGAATATTTCTCTCCATAGACGATTGCATTGCACCAGGAACTATATCCATATGCACTTATTTGTGTCTTTCATGCTGAGAGCTACAAGCATCTTTGTCAAAGACAGAGTAGTCCACGCTCACATAGGGGTAAAGGAGCTGGAGTCCCTAATAATGCAGGATGACCCACAAAAGTCCATTGAAGCAACTTCTGTGGACAAATCACAATTTGTAAGTGTTTTTACCTTTTTCTCTCATTACTAATTTGTCTAACATTACAAATAGGTACAATTTTATAGTCTGCTAAACTTATGATTCCTTGTTTTTGCTTATCTTATCTGCTGGTAAATCCAAAATGGATTATCAATTTGTATAGTGATGTTTTCTCCCTCAATTCTGTCCTTTCATGTCTAATCAATCAACATTTTATTAAAAGTTCTTGGGTTTTTCCCTCAAGAACATTCTGGAATGGAAATTGCAAAATACACAAGATTTGAATGGTATTTGGTGTATGCACCACAGCAACTGTCGTGGCTCCCCACTTTAGAAAGTAAAAAACCCATCAGCAAAACCAGAAGCTTGCAACTTAAAAGCCCATGATATTTAGTCCCTTTATTCAATTTCCAAAGACTTATATATAAAATTTATGTTACTTGATTCTGCTCTTGAATTGTACTGGTGGTAGAAAATATATTCACCCAATAATTCACTCCATTAGATCATTGAAACAATATATCTGAAATTAGGCATAGTAGATTGATTATCTTGGTAGTGTGAAATAATACCCTGTCTGGATCTGTGCCTTTGCCCTGCAACTTTATAGTCCCCACTGATCCCAATTCTGGGCTGGCACTGTGACTTGTTTTCCCTAACAGAAGGAAGTGGAAGTGATAGTGTACCAGTTGAGAGTAGACGTCTAATGAGTGAGCCTAGCTGAGACAAGCCTAGCCCAGATCAGCAGAACTACCCAGCCAATAAACAGATTTATAAGACATATTAAATGTTTATTGTCATAAGTCACTAACTTTGGGGAACAGCTTGTTTTGCAGGAGTAGTAACATAAAAAGACCAAAATAAAATAAATTCAAGCTAGAAATATGGATAATATTTTCTTCTTTATGCTTTTCTATATGTTCCTAATTTTCTGTGAGGGTTGTGCATGATTTTTATAAAAAGAAAAAACTGAGAAAAGTAATTTTTTTGGTAACTTCTTAAAGAAAAACTTATTTTAAAAGTAGAATCAAGTTCATAGTCTTGAAAAATGCTGCATCCCCAAAACCTAAAGTGCAATAAAAAAAAAAAAAAAAAAAAAAAAAAAAAAAAAAAAAAAAAAAAAAAAAAAAAGAAAAATGCTGCACCAAAATAACTGTTTCGGCCCCTCAACAGTTTTGACTTTCCTTTGTACAGGAGACATATTAGCCTGAAAAAGAAACTGAAGACTTGTTTTTTAGTGATCTCATTGTTGGCATCCAGTACATCAAAGAGTTCTAATATGATGCAATTCTGGTTTATTTGTAACAGATTGGGTGCAAGATTGCTGTTGTGATGTTTATTTACTTCTTGGCTACAAACTATTACTGGATCCTGGTGGAAGGTCTCTACCTGCATAGTCTAATCTTTGTGGCTTTCTTTTCGGACACCAAGTACCTGTGGGGCTTCATCTTGATAGGCTGGGGTAAGGCATTTATATCTTTGTTCCTTTCAAATTGGATGATGGATTTGATGATGTTCTGTCATGCCCATCATTCACATCCCTACAATCAGAAACAGTCCTTCCCTTCTTATTTTTGTCTCCCTTTCTTTTATTGTTCTATTCTTAGACAAAAATAATTAATATCAAGTCTATAATTCTCTCAGTGGTGAAGAACTTTTAAAGTTATTTATGGTTAGTGATCTTAGGCCAGATTTTTGAGAGGATTCTTTCGAGGAAATAAAAGAGAACTCATTTTAAGCCATATACATCTACAACTAAATGTCAGTATTCTGCTTTATCAATAATTTCTTCTTAAAATTTTTATTTTTAAGTTTCTAAGCTGTAATCATATTTTTGATTTGCATTTCTAGGTCATACAATGAGAATACTAGGAATGAATTTGTAGGACCATCCTGACTGTATTTAACAAATACAAATTACAAACTAATTATATGGACTTACCATATTCTTTACAAGGAAAAGTATTCAGCTCTCATTCCATAAATGACTTAGCAGTACAAGGGGGATTACTGGATTAGGCCCTGACTCAACATGACATGGAGACAAGAAATTGCTTGTTAAAAATTAAGGAAAATTAAAACTCACATTGGTTAAAATTGAGAAGAGGTTGGAGATTAGCAGTTGCAAATCTCAATTGCTATTTTAATATTTAAATTACGAGGTGCTCAGCATAGGAAAAAAAAATCACTAAGTAGCTCAAGACTAAATTTAAAGGGTTTTTTTCTCTCCAAAATAAGAATATTCCTTTGCCTATTTTGTCTTAATTTTTTTCTTAATAATTGAAATGTGAAGTAAGGAATGCTGAACTTTCTGCTAGCTAATTAACAACCTTTAAGAAGAAAAAAATCAATGTTACTCTTATTATGAAATAATCATCACAATTAAAGTTTTATTTTTTTAGACAGCTCATCTATTTTAAGGCTCTTCCTTATCTCTTTGATTAGCAGTTACTGAAAATAAAAAATATGTATTTTGCTTTTTTAGAATCCTTGGAAATTTTCTTGACAGTTTTTGGTAGTTTGCCTTCCTTCAAATCAAAATTATAACTGTGTTCCCACATAATTATTAGGAGTTGGAAAAGGTGTTGATAGAAAATTCAATAATGAATTTAGACATTTGTTTATTTGGGTTATATTTTATTTTTCACATTTCCTTATTATTGCTCACATTTGTGATAAATTCTTTTTCTTCTCTTTAGTTATGTCTTGATAGTTACCTGGTGCAAGCTTTCTTATCAACTCTTTATTTGGGCTTTATTACTCAGTCTCTCTGTCCTTACAGTAAGGAGTTTGTCCCACTGGATCTCAGAAAGCACAAATCTTTCTATGAAAAAGACAATTTAAAGAAAAGCTAAGGTGCCAGTGAGCTTCTATGCAAGTATAGTTTCTTACCTTCTTTTACAGCTTTTATTAATTTGTCCACAAAAGTTTTGGCATAGAGAAGACAACTACAATAGAAATCTTCATTTCGTGAAATAGTTTAAGAACATACATAAAAGCAAGTAGAGTTTTCATGGAAACTCTCTGTGAAACCATTTTACATGCCACATTTTGCTCACTTAGCCACAAGTCAAAACAGTAATAACTATTCTTTATGGGATTACGGTTCTATGGCTGGTCTATCTTCTGACTCTCTCTTTGCATTTCCATTTTTTGAAAGAAATACTCTAGTCTAGGGCATATATAATGAAAATAATAGTAGTATTCCTTTGAGATTCTTTCTCTGCTCCTAAGACACAGCTATCATTGAATGAAGTATGTATCAAAATCTGTTTGATTTATGGATTGTCTTTTTCTTATCTCAACACTGAGAGACTGATTTAAAAATATTATTTATATATCTGACTCATTTTTCCAAATTCATTTTCTGAATTATCAAAAACATTATATATGCTTTGCAGGATACTTTGCTAGAATAATTGAGAGTGAGTCCAATTTTATACTTACTTCCAATGATGTTATTTACTGGCTTCATTAGAGCATAGAACTTGCTTAAATTCCTTTGTTTCTCATTTGGACCCAAATGTTAGAACTTTAAGCTCTTTTTAGCTAGGTAAATACTCAGAACACTGTTAGTCACATTGTAGTGATGTGTGGAGTTATAATTACATTGATCGTGATGATTCTTTTCTTTTAAATATTTTGTTATTTTATTTATTATTATTTATTAGAGATGTGGTCTTGCAATGTTGCCCAGGCTGGTTTTGAACCCCTGGCCTCAAGTGATCCTGCTGCCTTGGCTTCCCAAAGTGCTGGGATTACAGGTGTGAGTGACTGTGCACAATCTGATTGTGATGATTCTTAAGAATAAATTGGGAGGAAAGGAAATGACAGTCTGAAGAAGAATAGGTGTCATATCTGACCTTTACTAAATTGAAGGCAAATATTTAAAATAACTGTACATTTTTTTATTATAAAACCAGATTTATAGAGAAGTAAAGGTGAATACTAGTGATAACTGTTTTCTTTCAACCAAGCACATTGTTAATTTTCCCCAATCCTTGCCTCAGTTTTATAAATAAGATGCTTTATTCTTAGTTCCATTTTATTTCAACTACACATTTTCCTCTATTTTAATTCTATATGTAAAAGATATGTCTTCTTTTTTAATTTTTACTCAATATGGTAATTTACTTCTATATTGGCAGCCATCCTTAATTTTCAACTGTCAGATGGAACACCAGTATATACATATCATCATACAAAAGTACCCATCCTAGTAATACCATGTAGTCATTTCCCTGTTGCCAAGCTTTTACATAGGATATTTTCATATAATGTGTTCCCGAAAATAATCAGGAGAAGGTCCCACACTCCTGTTTTATTCCCTTTGTAAAATATCTTAATCCAGCAAATACTTTTTGGTCATCCATTTGGCAGTAAGTGTTTAAACACAGAGACATGTGTTAAAGCCTCCCACACAAGATGCATGCACTCTGACCCTTTAGGTTATTTTTTTGTTTGTTTTCTTGTTGTGACCATATGTATTATATTCAACATTTTAAATTTATAAAACCTGTCTTCACAAAACTTATTTATGTGGTATTGACATGTCTTATGAAAATAATTCAACTTTCAGTAAATGCATATGTTGGATAACATTTAAATTTATATTGTTTACTTACTTTAACATTTAAATTTAAAATAATATTTACATGTCAAGTATTTTTGCTTTTATTCCTGTGTTCTAAATTATGTAACAATGTCATATTAGTCTTAATATGTGCATGTCATTATTTTCATCTTTTTCTTTAAGGTGATCAAAAATCCTTAAAGGATCCCAAAGTGTTTTTCTGTTCTTTATTTTTCTTTGGTAGTCTCTGTGCTAGTCTTATGCATAAGATTCTCTAAGAAGATGAGGAAAGCAATTTCATGAACACATAGTGCTTATGTATGATATTTGATATAATTGTCATATAAAACATAATGTAAACTCAAGCACCATTAATAAATATTGCATAGAACAGCATTCAGGAAGTACCTGATCAGAAGACTATAAAGGAAACAGAAGCTGCAGATCTAAAAATGATAAAATGTGAAAACTGATGAAAGATAGGCAGACACTTTTTGAAGATAACCAAGATAGAATAGCTGAGGGATCTATGTCTGGCTTTATGGTAGGATCTATGCCAGGCTGTGTGGTAGGATTTATATCTAACCATCCCACTAGAAGCAACTGTCCCCTTCCCATTACATAGTATCACTTTTATTTATTCTTCATAGCACCAACTCATAACTAAAAGCAACTAAAGCAACTAAAGTTGCTTCATGAATTTTGACTTCTTCACTAGAATATAAGTTTTAGAAAACAGGGATATTGTTTATTTGTTCATTATTTATGTCATTTAGAACAATCTTTGACAAATAAATAGGCAGTTAATAAATGACTAGAGAAATGACTGGATTGATGAATAGAGATAGATAAATACAGACAGATAGACAGATAGATAGATAGATAGATGATGGATAGATAGATAGAATATGCAAACTGAACCTAAGAAATAACCAGAATTAGGTAGATCTATTTTGACAAAAATTTCCTAGAGCACAGAATTTGAGCAGATTAAAAAAAGAATACTATAGAACAAGAAATAAAATTGGAATATAGAATCATACAATTCAGTAGTCATATAGGCAGGCTGAACTTAAATTTGGTGAGTTAGATGGTTACCAAGGAGAACAAAGACGTTATTGTGCATGTCATTATTTTCATCTTTTTCTGAAAATTGTCTTTTTCTAAGCCTATTCCTTTGTTCATTTTGTTGCTAAGAAAGAATATCTAAAAAAATTACAAATGTGTTTTTTAAAAGGTAAAGAATTTAAAATTGTGCTTGATAAAAAATGTTCTTGGCTAGATCAAAATGCTTTTTTCTCTTTTTGTAAGGTGCTTCCTAGACTCTAAAATGTTTTCCTTATGGTTTCTGTGTATCCTTTATTTAAACCTCTTTCATAAAGGCCATGTAATGAAAAGTCATCTCTTAAGTCTTTCAGTCCCCTACTGCAGGGTTTCATAAAAGCTATGGTTCCTGAATTTTTGTGTGATGTCAGAGTTTAATCAGCTACAATATGAACTGGACCGTGAACTTTTACTAGGGGGCAAAAGAAAGTCAGTATAATGGATTTGATGTTGCAAGTTCAGAAGGTGTTTAGCATTTTTGAAGGACAAATATCTTGTGCTCAAATCATCAGACGAATGTAGTGGTCACCCTTTCCTATTAATGCATGAAAATGCTTCTATCTTGTGCCGTTATGAACTAAAAGAACGAAGAGACTAACCTGGTTAAAACTACCCGATTTTTATATCTTGCCTCTGTATGCCTTCGACTTTGAGGATGAAAAAGTTCTAAGTTTTTAAAGCAACAGCATCCCTCAGCTTCTCAGGAGTCCCTGTTGTTGCTTCACTCTTTGGGAGTATATGACGGTCAGTGTGGCATGAGTCAAAGTCAAATGCGCCAACAGTCGCCTACTTCTGACCCTAGGAACCTCAGTCTTCTCCAAATATGGCTTTTTCCTATACCCCTCAAATAAAAATTAGGCCAGTTTTTATCTTCAGACTAGAGGAAAAAATAACATCAATATTCTTGCTAATTTCTCAAACTGACATGATTGAAATTTAGTGGACTTTTCTTGTTCACATACCAGCATTTTTTATGTCTGTTTTTCTCTCTCAACTGCTAATAGTATATTCCTATGTATGGTGAATTTGAGGAAGAAACCCTTTAATCTTAAAATAAATCTAGTCTCTGAATCATTTTCTGATTGCAGGGTTTCCAGCAGCATTTGTTGCAGCATGGGCTGTGGCACGAGCAACCCTGGCTGATGCAAGGTGAGTGAAAAAGAAGAGGAAAAGAGAGCCAAAGATGTTCTCAAGATGCAGGCTCGGAATTCACACTTGCTGCTGTTCTTGATGCCATTGCTCTTTAGGGATGCACAAGGATAATTACTTTGATGCAATGATAGCTTCTGATACATTACCAGTAAGCTGTCTATTCCAGAGGTCATAGAGCAGAAACGCTCAGAGACTAGATGAAGGTGACTGAACTCCATAGATTATGAAATAAATTTAAAATATAATGTGAGAAGCAAGTGGAACGAGATGGATAAGAGAATCAATTTAGGATTTAGTGCAAGCGGGTTGAAGAACCACACTACCTGATTTCCAGGGTAGGCAACGTTCATACTTCCTCTCTTTCTCTGCCACATCAACTTTCCCTGTTGATGGTGTGGTTATGAGGACCAGGGATAAGGTGGCAGGAAGGGTAATGACAGACAGAATTTGGTGCCCTGGGCCAGTGACACATACTTACTCCCTCATAGAGATTGAGGGGCAATTGTAGTTTCCTAATTAGCCTGCGGAGAAGTTCTGGGTTTTATTTGTGGCCCTTGGGAAAAGGACATGTGGGAAGGAGTTCCATCAATCAGTGGCTGATAATGCCCTCAAAAGTGTTAAGAACTTCCTGTGTATCAGGGATTGTTTATAGCTCTTGTATCTTTAGTATATCGTGAATGTTTAGAGCCCATTTGCCTCATATATCTTTAGTATCTGTGTTACTACTTACTCATCACTTATCTATACTTAATGCAAATGGTGGGTTTCATGCATTCCATTTCTTTTCCTATCTTCTATAGCAGAAGTATTTTAAAATAATAAAACAAACATACATTAGAAGTGGAATTTATCTCTGTGAGTCGTTAAGTTCTTCTAGGTAGAATGAGGCCAATTTAATGTATCATTTTAAAGTGCAGGGCAACAATTCTGTAAATCATTTAAAATGTATCATTTTAAGGATGCATTTTAATGTATCATGATTCACCTAATACATTCAAGGAACCATTTAAATGTAAAGGATACCTTTGCATTACATGGTAATGAACCCTTTCTTTATATTTTGACAGACCTGAGTTCAAATCTTGATATAACTGCTGCTAGTTTTGGGACCACGGGACCCAAAACACATATTCTCTTTGTATATCAGCTTCTCGTGTATAAAACAGAGATAATAATGTATAAATGGCATTAATACATTATTATTAACACTTAGCATAGTGCCTGGTGCTAAATGGGAGTGTGCTGAGAAGAAGCTCAGATACAGGTGCCTTATAGGCTTGTTCTGCTACTTCTTGGTTCTGGAACAGCAGATGTACAGTGTAACCTCCCTGGGCCTCAGTTTTCTCAGCTGTCAAATGCAGATAAAATGAATACTACTCTTTACAGAGTTGTTGTAAGAATAGATGAGATAGTGTGTGTAAAATACTTACTGCAAAGTTTGGAATATGCTGGTAGTAAGTGCTAAATACTCATTAGCAAGTATTACTCTTTTGCTTTATTAATCTGTACTCATAGGTAATGTCTAGTTAAAAAAATTAAAAAATAGCATTTTTGTATATTGTTATTTCATTAGAAAGCTGAACTCATCCTTTTATTAATCCTAGCCTACAATATTTGGAATTTGATCCTGTCAAGCTGATGGAAACCGGATTTGGCTGAAGCTAGAGCTTATGAATTAGGCTGTAGAAAAGATGAGGGGTGGAGGCCTTATAGACCCTCCTAGGCCAGATTAGGATGTTTGGCCTTTGTTCAGTGATAGTACAGCGAATTTGCACTTTGTAAAGATCATCACCAGAACATAGGGTAATAATACCCGATGTTGGAAGAATGTAATAATAAAAACAGTTGCTGGCATTTCTGAGTGCTGACCACCTTCCAGATACTTTATAATTTTGCAAATATTAAGTTAATCAAAACTCATCATCAACTCTATGACACTGAGGTCAGAGAAGTGGTGTCCAAGGTTGCATGACTGGTAGAAAAGGACTTTGATCTCAGACATTCAGGCTCTAGAGGCATTCAGAAAATACTTATAGGCAGATGAGATGTTTCTATTGAGATAAGTGGAATTTTATTATATGTGGAGGAGTAGAGTTGTAGAGGGATTCTTTTTACAATATCACTGATAGCTTCTCACTCTTCCGTTTATTTAACACATCTGGTAATCAAGAGTGAACAGTGGAAAATGTCCAGAGTACACTAAACAGATGTTTTTCTTATCTTCACTATGTCTAGCCTTTTGTCTTTTTTTTTTTTTTCCACTTCTAGTTCTTTCTGTTCTCTGAATCAGAAATAGGTTATTACCTACCATGGACTTTTCAACAATTCCCATTTTTTGTTGTCATATGAACTCATGCCTGTGAATTTGTATTGCATGTATACATTCAGGGTTGTCTACTGGCATGTTTTTCTCATTCACATGATAAAATTAAATATATCTGCATTTCATGGTATTAAATGATAAAATTAAACATATCTGCATTTCATGGTAAAAACCATTACTACAAATTCTCTACCTTGTTAGTGTGTTTGAAATCTACTATTCCACCATATAAATCTTCCTTATCAAACTCCTGCAGCATTTAGTATGCATATTATATAATTATTCCTTTCTTATCTACCATCTTATTTCTCTTAATGTGCAAGTGTAACTGTCTCATTTTTCCAACAAATCATGAGTTTTAAATGGGCATAAATGAAATTGCCTCTTTGACAGTAGATAACTCTTTGAAGCGTGCTGATCAATTCTTGTGAATACGGCTGGCCATTTTTTCCCCATTTGCTCAGTATCCATTAAGCAATTATAAAGTTTGAGTTAATGCAAGTTGTGAATTATAAGGAGTTGTGGTTTTTCTTTCATTTATGACTTGCAGCAGTTATTCTCAGCCTCAATCTTCCATCTGTAAATGAGAATAATATTCTTGGCCATGACTAATGCTGTGAGTTTGCAGGGGTTAGATCTGAAAATTAGATGAGAGCCCATTATGAAAGGACTTTGTAAACTCCAAGTTTTAGACAAACAATAAATATTACCTTCAATGTGGGTAAAGAACCAGTAACTTTTAAGCCTCGATCATTATATATAACTAGAAAAAAAATCTTGACAGCCATCTCCTGCCATTCCTTGTAAGTGCCTGACAGCTTGTCAGTCACCCTTTACTTCCATCTGTCCCAAGTGCCTCCATGGCTGACTGCAGGGAGGCTGCCTGGTAAAGACTTTCAGTTGGCTCAAATGGATTTTGGCCAGAGCCCCCCAGTTGTCTGTGTTTCTCTTGAGGGACTATATGATGAATGAACTTGAAAACATTCAATTTTTTGGTGTTATTTCTATTTTAAATAATGATAAGTCAAAGAAAGAAAAGGAAAAGGCAGAAAAGCCTTCAGGTACTTGCGCTTTGCTCTCATGGTTAAGCTTACTGCTGTGGACTGAATTGTGTCTCCCAAATTTCATATGTTGAAGCCCTGGCCCCCATTGTATCTGTATTTGGAGATAGGGTCTGCATGGAGCTAATTAAGGTTAAGGAGATCATAAGAGTGGGGCCCTGATCTGAAAGTATTAGTGTCCTTATAAGAAGAGATGCCAGAGGGGCTGGCTCTCCCTTTCTCTTTGTGCTCACAAAGAAGAGGCCATGTGGGCATACAGTGAGGTGGAAGCTGCTTACAAGCCAAGAAGAGAGGTCTCACTGGAAATGGACCATGCTGGCATCCTGACCTCAAATTTACAGTCTCCAGACTGAGAAAATAAATGTCTATTGTTTAAGCCACCCAGCCTGTGGTATTTTGCTATGGCACCAGCCTGTGGTATTTTGCTATCCCACATCAAGCAGATTAATACACTTATGATAAATAAAAGGTAATTTAAAGAGAGGCAGCTTTAACTTACATATGCAGTAATGCCAAACTTTCTTTTATGTTAACAGAGTACAATTTAATATCCACAGATTGTGTATACTTTGTGATAGTAGTTCCTTTTTTTTGTTATCTCCTGGGAAACTTTCTTTAAGCCAATATATTGTTTTGTGTTACTAGATATTTCCTTCAGGAATTATTTTGTCTGCTATGCACTGAAGAAAAAACCACATGACGTGAACACCTAACTCTATAAAGAACCTGTCACTCACTGTTCGTGAAAATTGGAACTGTACAGAGTCAGTGTCTTTAGGTGCAGCCTTCCTCCTACTTGCTTCAAAGCTCCCCATTCATCAGTTTCCCTCAGTTCCAAAACTTGTTGGCTTTGCATTTTTTCTTGCTTTGATCCCTTTATGCTATTTGAATTTGTTAATAATTGAGGGTTGATGTTATCTACATTGTTATGATTATTGCTATATATACACAGTGAGATTGGAAATCTCAAAGAAAACTTGCAACACCTGCTATTTGATTTTCATGGAAGGGAAGTTGCATTAGTGAAGAGGTACTAATTAATGAGATCATGATCAGATTCTGAGATATGACCTAGATTCAGAATTTTAGAGATAATAGGACCTAAGGCATTTTCTGGTCCAATCCTCTTGCATTAGAGATAAGCAAATGTGACCCAGAGACATCAGGACACATTCTCAAGGCTTAAAGCTAGACTGAAGCAGAATTTGGTTCATTCATTCAATTAGTTAGATCATGTGAGTACTGTGTAAAAGATTTCACTTTCTTCCTAGCTTACTCAGAATAAAATCTTGAATTCTACAATGCCCAAATATGGGATAATTAGATGAAGGGTCATTTTGTATTTAATTTTGCCTATAAACATAAACTGTATTACTACTTATGTGAGATAATTTCAAAATCACCTGATTCAATTTCTCATAATTCAGCTTTTCTACAGATAAAGCTTTTGTGGGTTTTCTTGGTTGTTCTCTGACCTATATATAGTGCCATGTGACAACATTCAGGGAAGAGATCAGAATTTAAATACCTTCAAAGGATGGATGGGGTCCATATTCATGTCTACATTTGAGACTCACTGTTTTCTAATATGGCCTTTCAAAGCTAACTCTCTGGTTTTCTCTGCATCTTGGCCATTTAGAGGTAAGCATATCAGACCCAGTTTTAAAAGATACCCTAAACTCTATTGATATACAAAAGAAGTCTTTTTAAGATCTAAAATTCTATCTAGTGTTATTTAGGCTGAGCGTTGTGGCTAAGCCTATAATTCCAGCTCTTTGGGAGGTCAAAGTGGGCTGATTGCTTGAGGCCAGGGGTTCAAGACCAGCTTGGCCAATATAGTGAGATGCAAAAGAATTAGCTGGGCATGGTGGTGCATGCCTCTAATTCCAGCTACTTGGGAGGCTGAAGCAGGAAATTTGCTTGAACCTGGCAAGTGGAGGCTATAGTGAGCCAAGATTGTGTTACTGCACTACAGCCTAGGCAACAGAGGGAGACTGTCTTAAAAAAAAGAGTGTTATTTTACTAAGGTCAGCTAAGATAATGGAGTAATTTAGGTTGTGCAAATTAAATTAAAAAGTGAGCAATTTTGTGCTCTTTCTTTTTACTTACAAAAGCAAAAACACCTTATAGGATACCTTATTATCTTCTCTTTGCCTCATTACCAAAGGAGACAAGAGATGCCAATGAGAGAAGAAACCCATCACTTCTTTGCTATATTTTTGTTTCACCATCCAGCAGCAAAGGTGGGAGCTGCAAAGGAAAGGACCAAGAAGCCCTCTGACATTTCTAGAACATCTGCACAGGCTTTTGGGGTCAGATTCTCTTGCTTCTTCTACTCTTACTGGTTGTAAGTTGTGGAGAGAATGTAGTACTCAGTGAATTCAATTCTCTGGATCTGTTGGGTAGCGCAACATGCCTATTTCCAGCCCTGGCGGTAGGAAGTTCTACTTTCTAGTCAGACCTTTGTGTCTCAGGCTTCATCATCCAGAGCTGCATTTCCTAGAAGATTAAAATTTATTAGAAAAAATTTGAACAGAGGGTAGTTTCTGGCCATGTTAACAAAGGCAGTGTGAGTGGGAACATTGAAGAATTAACTAAAAATAAGCATTAATAGCATTTTCTTTAAAAAGTTTGAAATCTCAGTTTATGTTCTTATATCACAGGGCAAATTTGAAACTTTGACAGTGACCATTAAAGACAAGTTTTTTATGTTTTTAGATGTAGCTTGTTTTGACCTACTTCCAAATACAGGCACTTTATAGAATCTGAATTGTATAATTGAATCCCAATGTGTTAGGAGACACCATTGAGATTCTGCCATTGAAGCAAAGAAAAAAGACTGTGAAGTTTTACCAAATGTCAAAAACTGAAAAGAAAATTTATGGAATCCGAAAGCCTTGTAGCTTAGATCTTGGCTAAGTGAATCAATGTTCAATTTACAGTCACATGATGTATGCCACCTTCCTTATGGTAGAAAGCTTTTTTAGGGTAGTGTGATTCTACATAACTCCGTAATATTGTCTTTTATCTTTCTTGTCTGGTTAAATAATGTGAAAAACAGATGCATGTAAATAATGCTAGAAAATGTTCAATAATATGCAAGTGTAAGATTTTTGTGTCTTAAATTTCCATGTTATTCAAACTTCAAGTCCACTGAATATATGCATTTCAGTTTGGCTGGACAAGAATTACACTTTAGTGTAGGGTTCTGGTTGATTTGACTGTGGTATATTCTCCCAGTGGAATGCAGAGCTACTGAGCTCTATTGGTACAGATATGCAAAGAAATAAAAAATACACTTTTAAAAGGAAAAAGCAAATTGCACAATAGTGCATACACTACATTTTTGAACCATAGAGGAAAGTAAGAATATAAGCTTTGTGTTTGTTTGCATTTGCATAAAGAAACATTGGAAACATATATAGTAAGGTAATAAAAGATGTTATCTGTAAGGAGAGGGGTAGGGGCAGAGGTAGACAGGAATGGGATTGTAGTATTGGGATTGCTGGGTTGAATGGTAATTCTTTTAGCTCTTTGAGGAATTGCCATACTGCTTTCCACAGTGGTTAAACTATTTTACCCTCCCACCAACAGTGAATAAGGATTCCCTTATCTCTGCAACCTTGCCAGCATCTGTTATTTCTTGACTTTTTAATAATAGCCATTCTAACTATACAGTATGAGACTGTATCTCATTGTGGTTTTGATTTGCCTGTCTCTAGATTTTTTAACCTCATTAATTAATGAGGGAACTACTAAGATGTTATGACTGGTTCAAAGGAGAAATCTAAAGAACCACATAAATAAATACATACAATAAATACAGAAATTTTACAAATAAATGCAAAAACCACTCAATATTCACAGGATACTAGTCAATTATATTCCAGTGAACATCACAGCTTATTTTCATTTCTACAGACAAGAATAATTTGTATTCATTTCTATTGCATTTCTATGGATAAGAATAACTTGCATTATTGTAAGGATCTACAATTTATGAAGTAAAATAGAATTGCTGTAATGTCTCAGAGAGATAACTTTATCAATGAATTTAAATTATTATGGCTCATTTCAATAATAGTAAAAGTGAAGTATCAATTGTATGACATTTAGAAGACTGTTACTTTTTGCAACTCTAGAAACATGGTTTTAACTCTCGTCACAAGAAGATCAAACACCACATGTTCTCACTCATAGGCGGTTGTTGAACAATGAGAACACATGGACACAGGGAGGGGAGCACTACACACTGGGGTCAGTTGGGGGGAAATAGGGGAGGGAGGGTGGGGGGTGGGAGGCTGGGGAGAGATAGCAGGGGGAGGAATGCATGATGTAGGTGATGGGGAAGAAGGCAGCAAATCACACTGCCATGTGTGTTCCTATGCAACAATTCTGCATGTTCTTCACATATACCCCAAAACCTAAAATGCAATAAAATAAATAAATGGGGAAAAATTAAAAAAAATAAATAAATAAATAAAAAACAAAAACAAAACAACAAAAAAGTAATTCACTAATATTTATAAATTGTTACTCATCTGCAAGAGGTAGATAATAATGAAAATCAATACCTGCTACATGTTGTTGTTGTTTTTTTCCCCATTGGCTAGTTTTAAGATAAGATTTCTTTTCTTTCTTTTTTCTTTTTTTTTTTTTTTGAGATGGAGTCTCACTCTGTCACCAGGCTGGAGTGCAGTGGCGCGATCCTGGCTCACTGCAACCTCCCCCTCCCCAGTTCAAACGATTCTTCTGCCTCAGCCACCCGAGTAGCTGGGACTACAGGTGTGCCCCACCACGCCCAGCTAATTTTTATATTTTTAGTAGAGACAGGGTTTCAACATGTTGGCCAGGATGATCTTGATCTCTTGACCTCGTGATCCACCCACCTCAGCCTACCAAAGTGCTGGAATTACAGGAGTGAGCCACTGCGTCCGGCCGTGGCTTGTTTCTTAATTGGAAGTATGAGGTTGGAGTTTTTGGTGAAACTTAAAATCCTACTTAATTCTCACTGCCCATTTGCTTTGCCAATTTATTCATGACAGTTTTTTTCAATGTCTCAGGTGCTGGGAACTTAGTGCTGGAGACATCAAGTGGATTTATCAAGCACCAATCTTAGCAGCTATTGGGGTAAGTTTAAAAGTTTGTATAGTTAAAAAAGAGATGAATAATTAAACTGCTGCTAAAACCCAGAGAAAGTGTGCCTGTCACTGCATTCTGCAATAGATTTGAGAAACTTACATGTATAGCAACAACTGTTGGGAGAGTCTGGGATAGAGATCAGACCCTTATTGTGACTGACAATGAGACTCATGCGGAAAGCCTTCTTTTAATCAGCTAGCCCTTGGGGTCAATTCTGAGACTTCAAAACATCTATGAACATTTATATATTTTGGGAGTTAGAAGGCCCTAAGTCTCCTTTTTATTCATTATATTATTTTACCATTTTAACATTCTGATCACTTGGTAGTAGGTCAGTATGATAGGAAAGGAAAGATGAAATAGCAGGAAAACACAGAAGTTACTGACAGAGAATGGTAATATGATATATAAAGTATTCCCTAAGGCTTTTATTTGGGATACTTCCTCTAAGGAGTTAAATGGATCCTATACCAAGAAATATCCCAAATAATTCTATCTAATAGGATAGAATATTAGAATGGAAAGTAATGGCAAAAAACTCAATTACTTTTTCACTAACCTAATAATAGGGAGAAAGACTAGAGTCCACAATGCATGTTGCACTGGGCGTTATCTGCCTGTAATATCTCCAATGCACATTGCATCTATGTTGCAAAGGAAAACAAAATCACACACTTCTTTGTATCTAATAAAACTTATCAAAATGTTTACTCTTGATCTTCTTTGAAGACTTTAAGGAATCAGCTTCTTTTGATTTGTTAAAGAAATTATGCTACTTTGTGTTTTACTGCTGTTCATGTATGTAATACATGTTACAAGCATTTTAAAAAGAGAATTACTATCTCAATAATAAATTTAAATTATAAAAAAATAGCAATTTGATTATTAACTAATTTTGATGTTTTTCTTTGTTCCCCAGTTTCATATTCTTCTTGTTTTCTTTTGGACAGTGTGTCACTATTTTCTCAGAAGGGTAGCTATTGATGTGGTTGAGGTTTTGTAGGCTCATCCAAAGAATCAGATAAGAGCTTATTTACCTCATAGGAAAAATGCATAAAGAAAATAGGAGAGATCAAAAGGAACCCTCATTGTAGAAGCCCATTGAAAGAAATGTTTAGAGAGGGAAATAAAATATAGAGCACTCTTAGAGAAGCTATTTTGTAGCCTTGCTAAACCATCCTATTAACAAATTGATTCTAATTCCATATATTCTAGGAGAAACTAAAAAATGGATTATGGATAAATGAATGACTTAAATGTATAGACACCTGTAATTTTAATTTTTAATGTAAATGAAATGCTGCTGTATTAATCTGGTGATAAACAATCCTAGATCTACAGCTGTATCCCTGAGAGACAGCAATGAACTTAAAGATAAAAATTAACTGCTCAGATTTCTTTTTTACCCATTGGTACTGTACTTAATCCGTATTTATTATACTTTCAAGCCTTTTACTTTCTTCCTTTTTAATTCCTCATCTATGTGTTTGCTCCTCAATATCTTACTGTTATCTTTTTAAGGGAACAATCTATATCTTATTACTTTTTCTTTGTATTTAGTGTCTTGTACTGAGACTGATCAGTAAGAGATAATGCTCTTAAATTTGCCTACATTTTAATATGATTATATAACGATTACATTTGATTTTGTATTTGATGAAAATGAAGGCGAAATCCAAGAGATCCTTGTAAAATTACCAGGAATTGAAGCAAAGGACAGTGGAGAAAAGGAAATCCTAGGGCATTTTTTTCATGGAAGTGACTGATTTTTATCCAAAGCTTTATAGTTTATTTACAGATCAAAGTCACTCACATCATCAACAGGGATGAAAAATTTATTTTCTGAGGTTTCTAATTTACAGTATGAAACAGTAAAGCTAGGTGATTAAAGGGCTTCTGAAGATTCACCATTGGTGATGGAGAAATAGAAGTGACAGCACACTCAATAAACTTTGAAGAAAATTCATATGGAAGGCCATTTTCATCTTCTTGAGCTAAAATTATGACAGTTCTAAGCTAAGAATTCTGAAGTACTTTTCCTATATTACAAAGTTCATTTAATCTCAAAAATCACAGTTGAGATTCAAGAATAGCTTTCTGTTCACTGACAGTTACCCTTTTGTTTCATGATTACAATTCAGTGTTATCACAATTCCCCTGAAGGTTCTTAATGTACTCATAATCTACTAGTGGATCTGAAAGTTTTCATAAAACGTCAATAATTGGATTTGAAATAAATATTTTACTTATTTTAATCAATAATTTAAAGAAGGCTGAGTTATGAAAGAGAAAAACTGAAAAAGCAAGTAGAAAACTACAGGAAAGAAAAAATAGAATTATAAAGAAAAACTCCAAGGTGGAATTTTCAATTCAAAAGGGGAATACCTCAAGAGACAAGAAGACACACTTCAAGAAAAGAGAGCTCCTAGGAAAGAGATGTGCCCCTTCTGGGAATAAGACTGTGGAAGGCCTGTGTGGATAACTGTATGGTGTGTAACACCAGGTAGTTAGATTGCCTATGGTAACAGTTCAGAAGATTAACTTAAAGCACATACAGAAATCCTGGAAATCCAGGGGTTTGGAATATACATAGTGAACTCAAGTTGATAGGTTTTAAAACCTGGATTCCAAAAATAATGATTATTTTACTTAGAATGCCAAGACAAGAGCTCTGTAAGCACTACTGACTTTCAGGAAAAAAGGTACTTTAATATCTGCATTGGAAGTAAATAATAAACAAACATGAGCAAAGATGGTAGTGATTAATGGGGGACATTTATTCCTCGCCGATTGGCAGGTTGTATGAGAGCATTCCAATGGTCTGCGCCGGGGTCGAGTGTGGGTGTAGAACAGTGTCAGGCACTGAGGCGACAAAGGAGGCAGGGCCAGACCCTGAAGGAGTTTCTAAACCTCACTAAAGAATTGACACCTAATCCTGCAAGGGGTGACAACCAGAAGTTTAGGCATTGGAGAGTGAAGGAAGCAGGTTTTTCATTTGGAAAGATCTCAGGGCTTCATTGAAGCTGGCAGTGGAGTAACCACTGTGGGTGTCTCCTGGGTAGGGTTTTAAGCCACAGTGATGGTGAGTGGAAAGGACATGGGTCTGAGAGAGTTAGGGTTGTGGAATTCTGAGCACTGTCCCTTTAAACTCAGCATACACATTTTCCTCATTTCCGTGACCTGGTGCCTTTTTCCTCCCCCATCTCATGTCATCTTCTTGGTCCTGCTGCCTCAGCTCCACACAATGGCTTTCTTTAGTTCCCTAAACATGCTTCATGTTCCCACCTCAGGGCCTTTGCATGTGCTGTTCTGTATACCTGACATGCTGTTCCCCCTGCTTGTCCATTCTTCCTTCAGGTATCAGCTGATGGACAGCCTCTTCAGACAGCCCTTTTCTGACCACTTGACAGTGTCACCTTGGTGACAGCATAGGCTCTGGGCCAGGCTGCCTTTTTTTGAATCCTAGGTCTGCCCTTTTGTCAAGCGTACAGGCTTAAATTTTATGGTGCAGGCTGGCCTTGGGAAAGTTATTTAAACTCACAGTCCCCTTTTGCCATCTGTAAGATGGGAATAATAGTGTAGATTACAAGAGTTAGTCATTGGACTGAGTTAGGAACAGTGGCTGGCACATAGCGCTGTAAGCATTAGCTATTATCATTTTTACTTTTCATGTGTTAATAACTTATCCACACTCCAGGTAGACTTCTCCCCGCAACACATTAACTTAAAAAATGTCTCCATAAAGTCATAAAAATAATATTGGTTTCTGAACCGCAATAAGACTAGCACATTGTGCCTTGTATATCAGTAAGTGGCCGTTCCGACCTGAGGGGACTCCCAGGGACGATCTGGCTTCCCAGACTCCACGGTCCCCTAGGATGACACCATGAGTGCTTCTGTGTTTGTGCACAGGACCTTCTGATTGCAGAATGTCCACACTTTTTGTATCCTACAAAACCTGGCATACCATTGGTTTGGCTATTTTTCAAAAGGCTGTCAAGTTATCTACACAAAGTGGTATAATTATTACCTCTTGTTGGTGAGTAGAGTTTATTTTTACCGTTTTGTTAAACACTTTAGCACTATCCATTTTAGGAGTATCAGAAGGCCTTACTTTATGATCAAGAAATTGATATTTACATTTTAAAAAAGCTCTCACTTTTTCAGGTAAACTATTCCATGATTCACCTATTCAAACACAGTAAAATACGATGTGAGAAAGTGTAACATACTGTTTTTTCCACTTTCACTTCCTTGCTTCCTATGTGAGGTCCTGTTATTAAATGCAATAAATACTTGATTAAAAAGAAGCATTTTCCTAAGTACATTTCTTGATCTTCCCCGTAACTTGCTGGCAAACCAGGCGGATAGTAAGTTAGTGCCCCTGTGATAAACCTGACGGGCACGCAAGGTCTCTTCTCTCCAGGACTGCGTGAAGATGTAAAGATGGGGGAAGCTCTGCCACACCAGTGCATGATCTGTCTGTCCAGCCCATTTGAAATGCACGTGGACACGGTATGAAGGACTAAGGAGGTCTGCCCTTTCTTGGAGTGATGCCAAATGTGTCACAGTAGTGACAGCATAGACTCTGGGCCAGGCTTTCTTTGTTAGTCCTGCCCTTCTGTTGAGTGTGCAGGCTGAAATTTTACTGGGCAGGCTAGGCTTGGGCAAGTTTTAAAAACTCAGGGTCCACTTTTGCCACCTATAAAATGGGAATAGGCCAGGCATGGTGGCTCCTGCCTGTAATCCCAGTGCTTTGGTAGGCATAGGCAGGAGGCTAGCTTGAGGGCAGGCGTTCAAGATCAGCCTGGGCAACAAAGCAAAACCCCTAATTCTTTTTCCAATAAGGACTGTACCTACTCACATTCATATTAGCAGAGTACAATTATTTTTTCTCTCAATATCCTAGCTAACATTTATCTTTTGTCTTTTTGAACTATCAATGGCCATTAAGCCATTCTTTGTTTTTTGAGACAGGATCACTCTTGTCACCCAGGCTGGAGTGCAGTGGTACAGTCATGGCTCACTACAGCCTTGATCTCTTGGGCTTAAATTAAATGATCCTACTGCGTCAGCCTCCTGAGTAACTAAGACTACAGGCAGGTGCCACCATGTCCAGCGAATGTGTGTATTTTTTGTAGAGATGTGATTTCGCCATGTTGCCCAGGCTAGTCTCAAACTCCTGGGCTCAAGCAATTCACTCACCTCCACCTCCCATAGTGCTAGGATTACAGGTGGGAGCCACCATGCCCAGACTCATGAAACCATTCTAACAGGTTTGAGGTGATAGCTTGTGGTTTTGATTTGCAGTTCCCTGATAATTAGTGATGATGATCAGTTTTTCACATACTTGTTGGCTATTTGTAAGTCTTTTTTTTTTTTTTTTTTTTTTTTTTTTTTTTTTTTTTTTTTTTTTTTTTTTTTTTTGAGATGGAGTCTCGCTCTGTCACCCAGGCTGGAGTGCAGTGGTGCAATCTCGGCACACTGCAATCTTGCCTCTTGGGTTCAAGTGATTCACCTATCTCAGACTTCTGAGTAGCTGAAATTACAGGCGCATGCCACCATGCCTGGCTAATTTTTGTATTTTTAGTAGAGACGGAGTTTCACCACATTGGCGAGGCTGGTCTCAAACTCCTGACTTCAAGTAATCCACCCGCCTTGGCCTCCCAAAGTGCTGAGTTTACAGGCATGAGCCACTGCACCTGGCTAAGTCTTCTTCTTTTTTTAATAGTTTAATCCATTTTGGTAGCTAACTGACAGGAACAGTACAGACAAACATGTACTTGTATGTAGGATTATTTAGAAAAGTATAGTGAGTGGATGGAATTTACTATATGATAAAAGTGCTGCAAACGCAAGTTAGTTGCTGTCAAGAAATTTGTTTTTTAAAAAATCCAAATGCTGGCATTGTTCAGAAAAATTTAACAGGTCTATTTATAACTGTTATAAAGGTGCACTGCTGAAACTTGTTCAACTGAAACATTTGGTGTGTATTAATACTTTGTTTCCATGCATTTATATTACAAATTTACACACAAATGAAAATGGAAAAACTACCAGTACCTGATTTCTGTTCCCTATTTTTTCACTCACAGTCATTTACTTAAATGCCTTTTGAGTCCATGGGGGTAGTGGCACGGGGAATTTAACGCTCAGAAATACCAGTGAGAGGAGGAAGCTTTTAATTTTTTTCTTTGAGAATGAACTGTTTCCTATCATAGTGGATTCTCAAGCAAGTTCTCCATGAATGCAGCATGGATGTCTTTTGGCATAATTGTTGCATATTTGACCTGGACTACACACAGCTCAATGTCTCCAGAAAGGCGCACCTGATAGATCTCAGTTGCTTCCTGTAAAGCACAAGTAGCTGCACTCTGGATGTGCCGATCTGTTCTGAAGTCCTTAGCAGTTTCTTGCACCAGATGCTAGGAGGAAAGTTTATGAATTAGGCATTCAGTGGACTTGTGATAACATCTAATTTCACCAAGTGCCTTGGTATCCAGCCTGCTAACGGTGTAGTTTCTTCACCCCTCCAGTAGATGGCACACTAGCCTTTGTAGTTTTTTTGTAGGTTGCTTTGAGGGCAATCTGCATGGCATAGAGAGCTCCTTCAGCTTCTCTTTCAGCTAGACTTGGTGAGCTAGAGCTGTATGAGAAACGTCTATTCAGCTCCTTTGCCCATTCTTAAATTGGGTTGTTTCTTGCTATTCAGTTGTCTGAGTTCCTTATATAATTTGTGTATTAGCCCCTTATTGAATACATGGTTTGCAAATACTTTCTCCCATTTCACAGGTTGCCTTTTTACTCTATTGTTTCCTTTCCTGTGCAGAAGCATTTCAGTTTAATGCAATCCTGCTTGTTCATTTTTGTTTTTCTTGCCTGTGCTTTTGGTACTTATTTCTAAGTATTTTATTGTTTTTGTTGTTATTGTCAATTGATTTTTTTTTCTTAATTTTCTTTTTGGCTAGTTCATTGAACAATTTGTTCAACATTTCAACTGAATTCTTTTTATCAGCTAGATTTTGGCATCTGCCCCAAAGAAGCAGGTGCTTATGTTCCATCCTCCTTGGAGATGTCAGACTTTCCTTAAATTTTGGGTTAATTGATTGTCTTGTAACTTTGTTTTCTGATGCATTTAAAAAGTTAAAAATAATTTTGTCATATTATCCAGGATTTGTTTGTTATAATGGTGGGAGAAAGGGTTTCCCCCCACCCCAGCTTTCTACTATCAGGGAAATATAATTTAAAACAAAATCTTCTCCATAAAGGTAACAGAGAAAGAAAACACTTTTACTATTAAGTTATTAAACCAGAATGTGGTGTGCATTACATGCAATCTGCTAAGAGATTGCAAAGAGAAAGAAATGTCATTCCTTTGTATAGCCAAGCAGTTACAACTCATTATATACAAGTTTTCAAGAGAAACAATAACTAGTCTTCAAGTAAGAGGGACTTGACAATACTATAGGCCACACATAATTCATCCTAACTTTACCTGGTAGTTGGGGTGACCACCTGTTGTGGCTAAGTAGCTTTATTGGAGAAAAAAAACAAGCTTGTCATTGCTTTATGGCAGGAGGAAGTTTTGCAACTTCAAAATAGGGGCCTATCGAAGTTAAACTCCTACTCTAGAAAAAGGGATGCTTTCTCTCTTGATGTTTGCATTTCAAAGAGATGGTTCCTTGGTCCTTGAGAAATATATTCCTGGGCCATAAGGCCTATCTAATCTTCAAAAGGATTTATAAACATATCAGAGATGAGAAAGTACATACTCATTTTCTAAGGTAAATGCTCTAAGAAAAAGGAGGAAAGGGAAATCTCTTCCCCCATTTTCAACAGGGAGAACGAAGCCTCTTGCTTTTTAATTTGTATTTGGCCTCACACCATCTCCTAAGCAGCAGATGACATCTCTGGGTTAACTTGATCATGAAATGGTCTTGCAGTGATTTCCAGCAAAACTCTCCTATGTATTTTCCTCCTGGGATTTCAGGCCCACATTCTTAGGGACCATGCAGCCCACATTCCTCATTTTATGTTAGAACCGGCCTGTAAAAGGAGAAATAAACCCAGAACTTAACTTCCATGTGTTCAGAGTGTGGTACTCCTTCTTCTGAGTTGTTTTGTGCGATGAAGCCAGGAAGAAAAAAAATAATAATAGCAACAACAAACATGACATAGTTCTTACAATGTGCTGGGCAGTGTGTTAAGCATTTAATATACATCAATGTATCTAATTCTGCCAGTAACTCTATATAAGGAAACTGTGCAAGAATACCCAATATTAAGTGATGGAGCCGGGTTCTGACTTCAGCATTAATGTCCCTACCCAATGAACTCCGTGCATTTATAATAAAATCTAACATCTCTGATAATCCAGCAAAGATGTCTCACTTGTGCCTGTGCCTCTTTACACACCACACCCTGGCTGTGTCGTTTCAGTCAGTTGCTTGACCTTGCCCACCTCTGTTTTTCTCAGGTCTGTTCTACATGCCCCACTGTATTTCTAGAAGGCTGGAATGTGCTTCCTTCTGTGCCTCTTTTGAAATACTACTTTTTCTTTGTGACCTTGATGCCCTCCAATCTAAATTAGATCACTGGTTATAATCTACAGGGCACAGTAAGGCTTTTTCTTTTTAACATCATATTGTATCATGTCTTTCATTGTGGAATGTCCATGTTGTCCACCATAACTGCAAGGTTTTTGTAAACAAGAGCCATGTTTTTTTTTGTTTTTGTTTTTGTTTTCTAAACTTATGATACCTAGTGCTTAGCTAGTTTCCTGGCACAGAGTGGCCACTCAATAAATACTTGTTGGAAAAACAAAACATGCATTAAAAAATAGATATCCTGGGGAACTGAGAAGAGGAAAGATGCAAAATAAGAGCACAAAGCAAGTAAAATTACAGTACTTGTGAGTCCGTTTTATGCAATCTTTTCAATTTCTACAGGAGAAAACTACAGCTCATGCAGATAAAGTTCACATGACTAGTGTGATGAAACAAAGAATTTAACATGTATTTTGTGACCACATTCTTTTCACTTGCATTCCAAAACATGCCAAACTGTCTTGAATTTATGGGAAAAATCTTTCCATTTATATGGCTATGTTCATAGTTTTAAAAAATAGCTTAACTTTAGGATATAAGATTGTTTTTTAGTCATACATTACATGTGGCATGGTTTTATGTAAATATTTGTACCATATGTTCTAACAAAAAACTATTTGCCCAGAATTTAAAATCCAAATTAGGTCCCTTACTTAATTCTGTTTTAGGCTATTATAATACTGTAGACTCTATTAATTTGATGTTTATATATCTAGGAGTAAAGTTAGATAAATTATAGTCAGAATTTCTAAGCAATATATGAGATAAACTAAATTTAAGAGAGTAAGGGAATTTGTTAAGTATGAGCAATCAGAAGCATTCATGTCAAGAGAACTGATTTTTAGAGGTAATCATAGATTCCGGTAAAAGTTTGGAAGGAATCACTTAATTTTGGAATTGTAAAATCTATGATATAGCATTGTTGTTTTCTGTTTTGTTCATGTGTGTTGAAAGTATGTTAAAGAGAACTAGAGTCATTGGAAAATACTTAATTTTGTTCTGAAAATAAATGTCTCCAAATTTAATCATTTATCAGACACCTGTGCCATCTTGATGTTGATTTGAGGATGATTTTAAAAAATTTTCCCTGTAAGGTCAAAATATAAGGGAAATATTTCCTAATTAACAATAGAGCATGATGCTTTATTTTGGTTCTGGGACTCCTGGAGCATCATGAGAAGGCATAGGGATGCTCAGTCTGAACAGCAGGAGATGCTGCAGGCAGGGCAGCTGGCCTGGAAGAAGTGGGAGAGGTGAGATTGATTAATTCAATACATTCTGACCAAGCTGGGGCACTGACCGAGACATGAGCACCTGCATTTGCACTGATGTCAACCAAGAGGCACTGTAACACCTGAAACAAAATAAAAACAGAGACATAAAAATACAGATTGGGAAATAGTGCCTACTTACTCTTAGGCCCTTATGAGAGGGCCTTGAGAATGCCAATATTATGGTGTGGAGAGTGGTATGGTACTAGCAGAAACCTGAGATCTTGAATTTACAGGTTAAGGAAAAGAAAAGGAGAAACTCTGTGGTATTTGTCTTTATTTAAATATTTCCTTCAGGCTGTGTTACTCTTCCCATTCACCCATCCTTTCATCCAGCATCTATTGATAGGTGATCAAATTGTCTTTCTAGGCCCTGCCCAAATTTTACCTTTACCAAAATGTCTTTGGTATGGTTTGGCTGTGTCCCCATCCAAATCTCATCTTGAATTCCCACGTATTGTGGGAGGGTTCTGTGGGAGGTAATTGAATCATGAGGGCAGGTCTTTCCTGTGCTGTTCTCATGATAATAATAAGTCTTACGAGATCTGATGAGTATATAGAGGCAAGTTTCCTTGCACAAGCTCTCTTCTTTTGTCTGCTGCCATATGAGACATGCCATTCACTTTCCACCATGATTGTGAGGCATTCTTAGCCACGTGGAACTGTAAGTCCATTAAATAATTTTTTCTTCCCATTCTCAGGTGTGCCTTTATCAGCAGCATGAACACAGACTAATACAGTAAATTGGTACCAATAGAGTGGGGCACTGCTGAGAAGATACCTGAAAACGTTTAAATGACTTTGGAACTGGGCAACAGTCAGAGGTTGGAATGGTTCAAAGGGATCATAAGACAGGAAAATGTGGGATAGTTTGGAACTCCCTAGAGACTTGTTGAGTAGCTTCGACCAAAATGCTGATAATGATGTGGACAATGAAATCCAGGCTGAGGTGGTCTCAGATGGAGGTGAGGAACTTGTTGGAAACAGGAGCAAAGGTGACTCTTGTTATCTTTTAGCAAAGAGACTGGTAGCATTTTGCCCCTGCCCTAAAGATTTGTGGAACTTTGAACTGGAGGGAAATTATTTAGGGCATCTGGCAGAAGAAATTTCTAAGCAGCAAAAAATTCAAAAGATAACTTGGGTGCTGTTGAAGGCATTCAGTTTTATAAGGGAAACGGAGCATAAAAGTTTGGAAAATTTGCATCCTGACAATGCAATAGAAAGAAAATTCCATTTTCTGAGGAGAAATTCAAGCAGGCTGCAGAAATTTGTATTAGTAAAAAGGAGCTGAATGTTAATCCCCAAGATAATGGGGAAAAATGTCTCCAGGACCCATCAGAGGTCTTCACAGAAACCCCTTCCATCATAGGCCTGGAGGTTTAGGAGGAAAAAATGATTCATGGGCTGGGCCCAGGGTCCCCATGCTGTGTGCAGCCTAAGGACTTGCTGCCCTGTGTCCCAGCTGCTCCAGCCATGGCTGAAAGGGAGCAATGTAGCGATCTAGACATGGCTTCAGAAGGCACAAGCCCCATTGGTAGTTTCCATGTTGTGTTGAGCCTGCGAGTGCACAGAAGTCAAGAACTGAGGTTTGGACACCTCTGCCTAGACATCGGAAAATGTATGAAAATGCCTGGATGTCTAGGCAGAAATTTGCTGCAGGGGCAAGGCCCTCATGGAGAACCTCCGCTATGGCAATGTGGAAGGGAAATGTGGGGTTCGAGCCTTTACACAGAGTTTAAATACTGGGGCACTGCCCAGGTGGTGGGGGGCTATACCCTGCAAAGCCACAGGGACAGAGCTGCCTAAGGCCATGGGAGCCCATTTCTTTCATCAGATAACCTGGATGTGAGACATGGAGTCAAAGGATGTCATTTTGGAGCTTTAAAATTTGATTGCCTCACTGGATTTTGGACTTGCATGGGCCCTGTAGCCCCCTTGTTTTGGCCAATTTCTCCCATTTGGAATGGCTGTATTTACACAATGCCTGTACCCCCATTGTATCTAGGAAGCAACTGACTTGGTTTTGATTTTACAGGTTCATAGGCAGAATGGACTAGTCTTGCCTTGAATAAGACTTCGGACTGTGGATTTTTGATCTGATGCTAAAATGAGTTAAGACTTTAGGGGACTGTTGGGAAGGTGTGACTGGTTTTGAAATATGAGGACATGAGATTTGGGAGGGGCTGGGGTGAAATGATATAGTTTGGCTGTGGCCCCACCCAAATCTCATCTTGAATTTCCACATGCTGTGGGAGGTACTGCATGAGAGGTGATTGAATCATGGGATCAGGTCTTCCCTGTGCCATTCTTATGATAGTGCATAAGTCTCATGAGATCTGATGATTATATAAGGGGAAGTTTCCCTGCACAAGCTCTCTTCTCTTGTCTGCCATCATGTGAGACATACCATTCACCTTCCGTTATGATTGTGAGGCATCCCTAGCCATGGAGAACTGTAAGTCCATTAAGCCTTTTCTTTTCTTTTGATATGTCTTTATTAGCAACATGAAAACGGACTGATACAGTCTTCCTGTTTCTCTTAACAAAGTTAATCTCCTATATTTTATTAATCATCTGATGAATAAATATTTGAGTCCCTTTTTGTTTCAAGAATATTTCAGAGTCTTTTTTTTTTTTTGCATTAATCCTCAAACAACTTTCAAGTAGGTATTTTTATTATTCCCAGTTTGTGTTCAAGAAAGGTTATATAACTTGCCTGAGGTTATACATTTAGAAAATGCTGAAGCCAAGGTCAAACCTGGGCAATGTGGTGCTGAAGCCCACAGTTTTTGCTCTTTCTTGCCATAGGATATAAGCTAGAGCAGTGTTTCCTTATGTAAGGGAACATACCCTGGTGCATGAGAGGACTTAGGTGACACATGCAAGGTCATTCAGCAGTATTGAATCATATATGAATATTGGTCCCTTTCCAATTCTTCTAAACACATCAAGGAGAAAGTTTTATTTTGGTCTTGGTCTTGAACAACTCTGACATATGTAGTGTCTTTCTCTGGGAGTGGGAGGGTGGTAGGACAGACAGCCCAATCTAGATAACATTTCATAAGGCTTTTTGTTTCCATCGTATGCATTTCACATTTGTCTCTTATTTATAGCAGTTTCTACTGGTTCTCTGTTTATGGTTAATGGTGTGAAATTTAAATTTTAAGAATGTAATGAAAGTTGACTGAAGAAAGGTATGAAATAGACAATAGTAGGTAAATAATATCAATATGGCAAAATCATGATGATGGCACCCTAAACGACCTATTTGGAGGTCACTGAACTAGAAAAATTTCTTCAACAATGAAACCTGAAATTACACAAAAGTCCTGGCCAGTGTAAGCAGTGGGTGTTCACATGGTTGTGGGTGGTTGGTTGTGTTTTATGTGATCAGACACTTTAGAAGTGTACCATATGGCATTTTGCTTACTAGCTCTGTCTCCCTGTGTGCTCTTCATGGGGAGGGATAATCTATTCTCTTATTTTTCTAGAATGACTGCTATTTATTGGTACCTAGGAAATATTGCCTGAATAAAAATATAGATATATATTTAATAATACTATTTATTGTGGATCATAAGATTTTTTGATAAGCATGCCACATGTAGGTACCTTACAATCATTTAAAATATAGTTTCCTTCATAGTTAATTGAAATAAATATATCAATATTATTGTTTCAATTTTATGACTGGCAATACTGGCACACAGAGAAGTATTTGACTTCGAATTAAAAGGTTTTGGAGCTGGGGGAACTCAGATTTTGTTGAGTCTCACTAACATTCTATTCTATAAACAGTCAAACTCATATCCAACGTCATACAGGTCATTAGTGGAGGAGGTCCAACTTATAGTTTTTATAAGAGGGTTGGTATTTGTGTGAACACGTGTATGAATCCTGTGTGAACCCTTACCAGTTACTGACCGTACTATGATTTAGCCCCTTTTAAAATGAAGTTTTCTAAAAAGGAAATTGGATATTCTAATATCTACTTCATAGGGCTATTAGGACTATGTAAGATTATTAATGTGCTGAGTATAATCTATGAAAAGCATTCAATAAATAGACTACTATTTATTGGTGGTTCCTGCAGTAGTGATACAGGCTTATCTAAATGGTGGTTCATGTAGTAGTGATACAGGCTTATCTAAGTCTTTCTGTGGCCATCGTGAAGTTCAGAATAGGGACGAGAAAGCACCAAACTCAGTCTGGAGGGCTTAATAAAGGAAACACCAAGAAGGTGAGATTTGAACTAAATGTATGAAGGAAGAGTAGAAATCACTCACCTAAATCACTTAATAGATAAAGGGCAGAGAAGAGTTTTCCTGGCATAGAGATTAGTCCCTGACACGTGGGCATGCTATGTTTTCTATAGCTGGAATGAACAGTGCATCTGCAGAGTGTGCAGGAGATCAGACTGTGAAGTTGGATGGGAGAGGACTCATGTGTCATGCTAACGCACTTTTGAATTCTCCTTAAAATTGTGATGAGACATCAAAATATTTTAAGCAGATTAGTGAGCTGATTAGATTTGGGTTTTAAAAGGAAAACTCTAGAGGTATTATGATGGATGGATAAGATGAACTAGTTTGGATGTGCAAATGTCTAAGAGAGATACGATTTAAGTGCATAGTCCTATTTGATTGATTCTGACATCTATATGAGGGACTGTACTCTTGATGCAACCTTCCAAGAAAGAGACAGGAATTAGAGTTGCATTAAAATGGGAACAATTGTAAACAACAGTCAGCTGCTGATATGAGTAATGGAAGGAGATCGGTGTTGCAGCAGCTGGTGAGCTTGGGCAGCGAATGTGATGGTGATCCATGGTTTTTGCTATTTGATGGGAGTTAGTCCCACATATCCCATTCACTTAAATCCATTTCTTTGGAGATGCTGTAAAGTCTCAAAATATTTTCCTTTACAATGAGTTGATTCATCCTAGCTGAATTAAAATGTGAATGTGTAATAAGGAGGACTATTTTTTTTTAAAGAATCAAGACAAGATAAATATTGTCATAAAATGTAAATGTTTAACTAATTTAATGACATATTTTTAATGCTTGAATAATAGAAATTTCTTCCAGGGTCACCTTTCTTATAGTATATACATCTAAGCAATGCTTATAGAATGGGAGTAATAAAAGAGAAAATCCTAAACTCAGTGTTTAATGCAACCCTCTACTGGCATTAAAAAATAAATAAATAAATAAAATAAAATAGAAAATTAGGGTCTGTCACTCACTGAGACTTTAGAATTCATGTGCTTATTTTCCATAGTAGTTTAGGCAGTAGTTCATTTTATGGCAACTCCATAAAAATAAGACATAGACTCAAAGAATGTTCAAGTTGGGAAAAATTTTGGGGATATTTTGTCCGATGTTTATCTGACAACATTATTGCAGAGATTTTGACATTTAAATAATGCTCCAGAGAACTAATGTAACTGTGACAGCTTATGGTTTGCATTAGTGATGTTGATGGGTATTAGGAATATATGGGGCAGTGGTGATTATTTCTTTTTCCGGTCACTTTTTATTGACATGTATTTACTTATTTTAGATGTTTATTTCATCATGCCTCACATCATCATTGTGTATCCAAGCTAAGAAATAATCTTTCTGGTCAATAAACAGTTTGTTTACTTGGCTTGCTCATCGTATGAGTAATGATCAGATTTTAATATTGAATGACTAAGCAAGCAGGTGACTCTTGAGGAAGCTGCATACTACAAGAGTGCATTAAATACAGAGCTGCAATTTTTTAAAATAAATGTTTTGTTATGCATACATGTCACAGGATATCTTAGGCAATTCTGGTGGAAGGAATCAGATGGTATTTCTAACAAAGGCCTTTAGGAATATTTCTAACAAAGGCCTTTAGGAAAAATAAGTCTAAAAAATATTATATCTAGTACACTTTTCAGAATATGAAAAGAAAGAGACAAACAAGGTACATATTTCTCAGCTGCTGTTGGGTGAATGGTAAATTTTCTCCCAATTGCAAGGAGAGGCAGTCACCAAAAACAAAGGATGGGGATGAGAAGGATGACTGATAATGAAGGAATTTTAAGAAAAATGGATAAAAATTTAATCTCTGACCTTTGATACAATTGTAAATACCAAACTGATTTTTCCCTAGAGAAAAATCTTCCCTTCAGAACTCCTTTTCTTTTCTAAATCAGTTAGAAATATATTTTTAAATGAAATTAAAGTTTAACATTTACCATAGAAACTGTCTCCAAGTTATAAATTGAATTCCAACTGATTAGAAATGAACTACATATTTTGTCATTATATTTGTGATACAGATAATCAAATTATAGTATATGATGGAGATCAGAGATCAGAGAGTTTATTACATGTTATGTAAAAGTTCAGCATTTAGTACCAATATGCAAATAAGCAAAGCAAAAAGAAATTCTTATGTTTGAATATTGAAAAATAAGCCAAAACATTGGGCGAGCAGATAGGATGTATTTAAATTTTCTCTGAGGGAAACTAATACATAGCATCTCTTTTGGCTGCTCTTATTCTAAACATGTTAAGCTATAAAGCAAGGGAGTGAGAGAGAACCTTACTACTGTGGGAGACTGGGGTGGATGATGTGAACCTAGGTCTGTTAGACAAGTGGGTCTATTGAAGAACCCCATAATTAGTCAGGATCTTCCCACCTGGGCATAGGATGCTGAGGGGCAGGCTCCTATCCCTGGAGATGTTGCAGAGAAAGTCTGCTCACTGCAAGCTCCCGAGAGAAGGAAGAATGGGCTGCATCAAGCAAGCTCAGTATGTCTTCCCACATTTACTTATCAAATACTCAATCCTTCTCCTCCAGGGATGGAGAATAAAGGGGAGGACAGAGAAAAGATGGACATATCATTTGAGCCCCTTCCCTGAAAGGAAACATCAGGAATAGGGGAAGAGCACTCCTGCCCAGCCCGTATCCAAAAGCAAAGGTAAAAATGGCAAGTGTAAAGACATGATTTTATAACTATTTCATAAGTTACCTTTTCTATGCCTAAATTTTGACTTCTTCCTATGATTATATCTTTTGCGAGTTATGCCTAGAAGTGAAAATTCTACATTGAAGGGGAATGTGCTAACTGACCTCAATATAAGTAGTGTTTACAGCACGCATATCTCATTCACCTATTTATTCACTCTCATTGGACAAATCTTGATCAAACACCAAGAACATTGCAGGCCCTGTGTGAGGCAATGGAGCGGAGAGAGGAGAGGAGAAGATAGACACTTATTTCTTCTCCCACAGCTAAAGCTTAGTGAGTGAGGCAAACATTTAAACATAACAAATGCTTCTGAGAATAGGTGACATTTGACTTGAACCCTGAGAACTGACCTAGGAAGGGAAAGTGAGTGGAGAGAGTAAAGGGTGCAGGCAAAGGAAACTCCAGGAACCAAGTTTCAGAGACAAGACTGCTTGAGTAGCTTCCATGGTGGCTGAAATGTTTTCTTTGTTTTTGTTCATCTGTGGTTCACTCTGAACAAATCTTTATATTTATTTAAATCATTAATTACAGACTGCATATTGGGTATAGTGTATACCAGTCAGGTGATGGGTACACTAAAATATCAGGAATCACCACAAAAGTACTCTGCAATGTAACAAAAAAACCACCTCTACCCCAAAACTATTGAAATTAAAAAAAAATCTTTAATTGAAAAATAATTTGATTTCTATATTTGCATTATTTCGAAACCATATTTAAACAAAATTCACTCTATGTGTTATTAGCTTTAATGTTTACTAAAGGTCATGTTATTCTAATCCTTCTCTCTTTTTAGTAATTGCTTTGTTTTGTCTGTAGTTTGCCTCAAGCAAAGTCTTTTTCTTTAGGAATTTTATATAAAATATGCAGGAACTCTTTAATGATTTTTTTTCTTAGAATTATGTCTTCATTAAAAAAATTATACCTCCTTCTCCTCTTCCTCCTCCTACTACTAAAAAAAATCACCAGAAACTTCCTCTTTGTCTTATTCTCTTTTATTTCTTTTGCCTGGTATAAAATGTCACCTTCCCATTTGCAGACTCAAGTCTTCCTTTAGCGCAAGAATTTTCTTCTGTTATGTTTTTATTGATTTATTCTATTTGTTGTCATCTTTTCTTCAGAAAGAGAAATAATCTGCCATTGGACTCTTAGTTTCATGTCCTCCAGATAGGCATCTTATACCTTATATAGCTCCTCACACTAGTCTTTGTTCTTTTTTTTTAGTGGCTTAAAAGAACATGCATTTGTTCTCTTACAGTTCTGGAAGTCAGAAGTCCTAAAATCAAGGTGTTGGCAGGGGTGCCTTCCATATGGAAGTGCTAGAGGAGAATCCTTATCTTTTTCAGCTTCTAGAGGCTGCCGGCATTCCATGATTCTTGATGCCTTCCTCCATCATCAAAGCCAAAAGTGGAGCAATTTTCACTGTTAAAGCCCTTGCCACACCCTCACTAAAATGCCCCTTTTCAAACTCTCAAGTTTCTGTTCTTTTCCCCTCCCTTTGAGAGGATTCTTCAACTGTTTCCTAAGTTGCTGAATTCATTTTTTTTTTTTGCTTTGTCAGACCTACTGTTTGGTGTTCTAATACTGATTTTAAGATTTGGTTATATTTTAGATTCCTTATAATCTTTTGTTAATCCATCCTGCTCTTAAATTTCTGTCTCCATCTTAGTCTACTATTAACTCAACTCTATTTTATGGACACTATAGTGCAGTGGTTAAGAGTATAAAGTGTGAATCTAGGCCACATGGGCTGCATTAAGGCCCTACCACTTGCAAGCTGTGTGGCTGGGCAAAATATGTGGAATCTGTGCCTCAGGTTCCTCATCTGTGAAATGGGAACAAGAAAATGCCTGTCTCATGGAGCTGCTGTGAGACTAAGAGTCAATTCATTTACAATAGTTAGTAGTCAGTAACTTAGTTTCTAATGAACCCATAGTCTATATTTTTCTGAATATTCAGAATAATTATTTAGAATTTCATCCAGATGTCGCATGTATCAATATATGTGTATATATGTATGTCATGTGTGTATTTTGTTACTTACCTTTTAAAGCATCAATTTTTACTCAGTCTTAATATTTAAAAATTCTTAATTCTTTCATAATCAATTTGCTTGCCCTTGAACATATCTTCTCAGTTATTAAATGGATGAACTGATTGGCCTGTGTTTCCTTTAGTCAGTTTTCTGGGAGTGGGGGTGCATATTTATTTAGTGTAGTCTACTAATCTAAAGACAGAGTGCTTGGTCCTGGTCCTTTTATAAGGTGAAGCTTAAGGTTGGCCCATCAGAAGCCATCTATACTTCTTCCTTTTCGAGGATAAGGCATGACAAGTGGCAATCCAGTTGGTATTGCTCCACAGCTTTTTCAGCTTCAGCTCCTACCACTTAGTCCTTCACACAGCAGTTCTACATATCATTCCCCAATATCTTTACAACAGCTACATTGCATTGCCAGAGGCTGTTTTCTTAAAGAGACAGGAATTAATGGGGCATGAAGTAAATTCTGTCATTCAGAAAGTAGCACTTGTGCTTCTTTCTCAGTGACCTGAGCAGTACTCAAGTGGCTTTTCACCTTCTTATTAAAACAAAATCTGTCTGTGAGCTTCAAGTTGTAGTGGGTGAAGATGGAAGTCCTCAACTCTCATGTTTTGCATTTTTTTGTCCTCCTGATAAAAGGTATCAGATGGTGGTTAAGGATTCACAATACAGTGTCACATAGACCTGGTTCAAATTCCAGCTGATGGGTGGGTATTCAAGGTTAAAACAGTTAATCTCTTTGAGCTAGAGTTTCTTCATCCATAAAAAATGGATGTAAAAAAATAAAAATGTCTCCTTCGTGTTTATGTAAGGTTTTAAACTAGAAAATGTTCAGTAAGTGGCAGCTATTAACAGCCTGGAAACATCCCTTTCCTTTCATCAGCTCACAGCCAACTTTGTTTTTTCCACATGTGTGGGGCTCAAGACCTAGTCCTGAGTTCTTGAAGAAAGTTGTGATTGTTGAGAGGTGCCCACAGGGTAGTCAGTGGTAGGATAGCAGAGAGGTTGGTGGGGTGTTCAGGGCTGATGCAGTCAGCTGAATTTCAGACTGAGACACACAAGTCCTCTGATAACCAAAATTCTCTAACTTCTTGAAATGATTCAGGACTCTGCAAGACAAACTATCCCAGGAATGCAGGGCTTGATGGCTTTCTCTTCTGGCCCCTGTTCTGGCATGGACACAGTGCCTGCTGTTGACAATCTACATTTCCATTATTCCTAATCACTAGCACTTTCTGGACAGCTGACATCTCCCTGAATGGAGGGACCCAAGGTTTCAGGCCTCCATCTCCTTATGACTCCAGACCTGGAGACATGCTCTTCATCTTCATTTTGAATGTCTTCACTGATCTTTGAGGTTCTCAGACAGAAAGGGGCTTATTCCTTCAACACTCCACTTCCTCACGTTTTAAAAGCTAGAACTTGATTATCTCTAGTGGTATTCACACTTATAACATTTTAAAAATCAATCTAATTGGCTACACTGAGGACCTTATATAGCATCTTACTTGTCTTGTCTTTTTTTTTTTTTTTTTAAAGGAACACCTCATATCACCTTCACCCAATACTTTTCGTACATCATAGACAGAGAGTATCCCCAAAATATCTCTATTATTCCTCTCCCTAAAATAGAGACATACCTGGGAATTCCTTTTAGAGAAGACAGTTGATTACATTTCTATAATAACTATTACCCTTTGTCCTGCCAGTTTGTCGAAGGGCTTCATCTAAATTTCAGTTTAGAAAGTCCCTGTGGATCCTGGCAGATCATCCTCTGGTATTTTAAGTGTTGTTGAAACTTTAAATTTCTTTATATTTTCATGAGGGTGAATCGAGAATCACTGGCCTTTCAATAATCTTACTCAGTTTCCCCTGTTCACATTTATGGAATGGGTAATATTTTTTATTTGAATGGAAAAAATTTCAGTTTACGTAAATGTTTACAAAAATCTTGAAGACTAACAATAATTCTTTGTAATCTTACCTTCTTTTTCAGCTGAATTTTGTTCTGTTTCTGAATACGGTTAGAGTTCTAGCTACCAAAATCTGGGAGACCAATGCAGTTGGGCATGACACAAGAAAGCAATACAGGTAATTTCAGGACAGGCATCCATCAGAGGAAATATTTTGGTTACTATTTCTTTTCTTTTCTTTTCTTTTCTTTTTTTTTTTTTTTTTTTTTTTTTTTTTTTTTTTTTTTTTTTTTTTTTTTTTTTTTTTTTGAGACAGAGTCTCACTCTGCTGCCCAGGCTACAGTGTAATGGCATGATCTTGGCTCACTGCAACCTCTGCCTCTTGGGTTCAAGCAATTCTCATGCCTCAGCCTCCCAAGTAGCTGGGATTACAGGCATGCACCATCACTCCCTGCTAATTTTTGCATTTTTAGTAGAGATGGGGTTTTGCCATGTTGTCCATGCTGGTCTCAAACTCCTTACCTCAGGTGATTCACCCGCCTTGGCCTCCCAAAGTGCTGGGGTTACAGGTATGAACCACTGCTCCCAGCCTTTGGTTACTATTTCGAGTAAAGAACAGATACAAATTGGTTTGAAATATCTTTAAGAGATTAAATTTATGAATGTATATTTATTGTGTGATTTATCAGAAAAGGATATCTATAGTAAGAAAATGTAAGTAACCCCAAATGCTACCCCTTGTCCTTAAATTCTAAGTATATTTTTAAATCTGTTTTTAGCAGATTGGGATGTTCCTGTCAACAATAGATGAACTCCCAGAAGACATTTTGATGACCTTGGCAGACAACTTTATTTGCATTATACAAATATGTCATAACTGAAAAGATCAAGTGGATTTGCTGTATTGTTTTAAATCTTTACATCAAATTGTCTGTCACCAAATATGCAAATGTATTGATTGAGGGCGGTCCATTCTTCATCCTTTCGTGAAGAAAAGGACAAATTGAGTGTTTGCAGTTTTATCAAACTATCTTAAGATTGTGTGCGTTTCTCATAATGATCATTTTGGAAATTTTGAATATTAGTGGCATCTATCCAACTGGACACATACATCCAGTAATCAGGTAGATGTGGATTTGGCTTTATAATCCCCAGTTAACTATTTATTTTTGCCTCAGATTGTTATGAAATGCTATCTCAGACATAGAGAGGAAAAATATCATAGTTAGCCTTTTGATCTTCTCTCACAAATGTTCTGTAAGTTCTCGTTGATTTAGTCCTCTCCACCATTTAGGTAATATTTACTGTTGAGCTACTAAGACTACAGGTCTGACCTGTAGGATGCACAGTATCCTATGACCATAGAATGCACAGTATTAACAAACCAGCAGATGCTAGAGCCAGTTATTTTTAATGTGCTGTCAGTGGCAGTATTACACATTGTGCGTGAGTTTATGGTGAAGTTTATGAAGTTTATTAACCATATTATGGCTATTGTGTTGTCAGTGGTAGTATTATGCATTGTGCATGAGTTATAGTATATTACAATATAGCTTATCTTTCACATCACATCCCATCTTTGAAGACAAAGAGCAAAGAGTAGAATAATCCAAAAAGTAAATAACTTTTCAGTCTTCTTCATAAAGTGGAAGAGTATAGTAATGTTTGGAAGCTACTTATTTCTCTAGTTCTGAACAAAGCTGCTTATTTCTATAGTTCTGCATAACATGAACTAATAATTTTAGTAAAATGTTGACCAAGGGACATGAGAAAATTTGGAGAGAACAAAGGGTGCTCCATCTTTAAAAATTGATAGAATAGACAATATTTTGAATTAATTCATGGGGGATTAATTTATCAAGGACTGAAATAATCAACTACTTGGAATTCAGAATAACTTTGAAATAATCTGGTGTCTAGAAAATTTCAAGTGTGAAGTTGTTAATTAGATCAGTTTAGACTAATAGAAGTCAGAAAAAGTATTTTTCAGCCAAATGCATTTTTTTATGGCGGCCACAGATAAAAATGTAGTGAAGAGTGGCTCTTTTTTGAGAGAAAAATGTGGGAACCTACTTGACATCAATTTGAGAATTCAATTCCATATTCTGTTTCTGAGGCCTTAGATTATCAAGTTTAAATAGCATGTCACTTTTTAAGTAGGCTTAGGAAAATTAAATCTGTGTCACCATCTCAGTGACATTCCTATGATGAGGGTTAATTGAGTATTTAAATTTACATCAGCTAATTTTTGTGCCTTTAAACTTATCTTCTATTTTGTTATTACCTTTGTCTAACAAATGTTCAGATATTCTTTATAAAATAAGACAATACAAAATTTCCGAATGGTGGTATCTAAAGCAGTTTCAAAGCGTATTTCCATGCATACTATCGTGAAAAACTGAAAACACCTTTCAGAGCTGAGATAATCTCTCCAGGTGAATGTGTCCTCACACACAAATAAGAAAGACTTCTGAAAAGATAAGACTTCTAAAAAAAGGAAGACTTCTGAAAACCCTTTAGTTGGCATGGTGGTTTAAAATGGAAGAAATGAATTAATAAATCAGTTCTTAAAATAACTTTTTATTTTGAAATAATTGTAGATTCACATATAGTTGCAAAAATAATACAAAGAGATTCCATATATCCTTAAGCCAGTTTCCCTCAATGGTGGCATAGTGTATAACTACAGTTTACAATCATTTACCTTTAAATAAAATTGTGTGAATAAAATTAATTCATTAGATTTAATAACACAAATAATACATTTTTTCCTTTTAAATTACAACTCAATTTTTTCATAAAGTAAGAATCAGTTGCCAGACCTGGAAAAAATATAAGAGATAAAAAATATGAGATTAAAAAGAAAAACGTAAGAGATATGAAAATGTAAGAGATAAGAGAAATGCAAGATTTAGTGCAAAAGAATATTTGAATGTTTTGACTAAGTTGACTTCCCATTTAATGTTAGACAAAACTCATATTTAATGTTTATTATTTTTAGAATAAATCCAACCAGTATTTATTATGCAGCATGATAGTAAAGAGGAGGGGAGAGATTTTAAGGCCGCATCCACCCCTTACTGTGTCACATTGGGTGGATGCTTTCTTTCTCTGAGTCTCTATTCTCCCTTGGCAATGGGATAATAATAGCTCTTTCCCATGGTTGTTAGAATAAAAGGAGGCAAGCAGCATGGGATGTAACAGGAGCATGGTGTTTAATGGCCAGTAGCTTCATTTGCTGAGTGTCCTTGAACCCACAATTTAGGTGGGGATGGATAGAGACAGAGACAGTGGGAGAGATAGGTATTATGATTGATTTAATTAAATAAAATGAGGAAAGTACCAACAGAGATGCCCATATGAAGTTCTATGTCTACAGAAAAGAGGGAAGGATTAATTCAAGGCCACAAGGGATCAACCAAGAAAGGCTTACAAAGAACTAAAACAGATCTACAAGGAAAAAAACAAGCCCATTCAAAAGTGGGCAAAGGATATGAACAGACACTTTACAAAAGAGGACATACATGATGCCAACAAACATATGAAAATATGCTCATCATCACTGGTCATAAGAGAAATGCAAATCAAAACTACATTGAGATACCATCTCACGCCGGTAAGAATGGCGAACATTAAAAAATCTGGAGACAGCAGATGCTGGAGA
>NW_016107506.1:1752514-1765255 GCF_001604975.1 Cebus imitator
AAAAAAAAAGAAAGGCTTAAGAGGAATAGTATTTTTTTTAAAGCTAAATTAATTCTTATAAGAAAATTAGATTTTCTAGAGCTGGTCACCTGGGGAGAGATCACGTAGGGGGAGAGACCACAGAATTATGAATCTGTTTTCTAAACAGGACACCGAGTCCCAAAACCACCTGACTTCTTTGCATTTCTCTCATGGCTTTGCCCTTGGACACAGAGCACACCATGTTTCCAGCAAGCCAGAAGACCACTATCAGTTGGTACATCCCTGAATCATCTTATTAGACAGCTGTGCATTTTCAGAGAGCCAGTGTATAAAAACGTACAATGTGCATATGGATGCTGAAAAAAATCAGTTCCCAGGATTGCTACATGATTTGAATAGACTGTAAAAGTCCATTTTAAGTGAATAGCCAGACCCATGACGCATGTACACATTTTCCTGGCATATGCAAACTAGCAAAACTCATCAATATCCACAAGGCTATAATTAGTGACATTCCACGGGATAGAATTTGTATTTCTATGGGCAGGAATTATTTGTATTAATGTGGTAGGCATATTTCTATAAAGGCCTCCAAGATTCCTGCCCTGGGTATATAAGCCTTGTAAAATCCCTGCCCCCCCCAATACCCTTTGCCTCAAGTGTGGGTAAGACCTATGATGGGCTAGCCTTCCCATTGAGTAGTTTACTTTATATGACAAAGGTGTTAAGATATCATTCCTATGATTATAATGTGTTATATTAGACTCCTTCCTGTGAGCTTGGAGACAGATTGTCCTGCTGGCTTTGAGGAAGCAATCTGACATGTTGTGAAGGCCTAAAGCTAGAACCTGAAAGAAACCTGCAGGTATTGAATGACCCCTGGTTGACAGCCAACAAATAGCCCTGCAACTGCAAGAATCTGAGATTTTCCTAGCAATCTGAATGAGCTTAGAAGTAAACCCTGAGGCCCAGATAAGAGCTTATATCCTTAAGATAAGATAATATCCTTAAAGATGGCAGCCAGCATCTTAATTTTAGCCTTAAGAGACTGTGGGCCAAGGACCCAAGGTACATGCCTGGACTCCTAGCCTATAGAAACTGAGAGAGAATGAATAAGTATTGTTTGAAACCACTAAATTCATATTAGTTTGTTATACAGCAATAGAAGATGAATATAATTGCTACCTGTTTTCTATAAACTAACTTCTATCTTCATGGAGTTATAAAAGAGCTTAGTCCTAGAAAAAGAGGGAGAAAACCCATATGGCTAAGCCAGCAGGATAACCCACTACATTTTGTTTGCCTAAAGCAACTTTTCCTTACTCTGCATTGAACCAAACTGTCCCTTATGTTTAGATTTGTGACAATTTCACAATGTGCTACACTGCTGTATTTGTTGTTTCAACCTAGTTTTGGGCTCCTAGTTATACACAGTAGGAAAAATTAGTGGCTTGATTTTAACAACAGTATCTGGGAGGATTTACCCTTTCATCTTAAAGAAGGACATACAATTTTTGCTTTAGAGTGATGTTAGACATGACTTTCAAGGTTGTGCAAGTGCAGTTAATTCTTTCCCCTTTTATCTGATTAGGCTGAACTAAAATGCCATGAAGGCACTCAAAGTGTCCAGCCACATAGGCAGTGATGGAAAGAAGGCACTCACCATCAGGATTCAGGAGAACAAGCACATCCCAGGGAGCCCTGAGAGTTGAAAGGATGAGTTAGGTCAGAGGAATCCACTGCTTATCAGGGATGTTGCCTTGGATGGAACAGATTTAAGGTAGAATTTTCAAATTGAATAGAGTGTAGGTAACTCAAAGCATGAGGTGTGAGGACCAGGAGCAGAAAAGGAGAAAGCCCATAGGTTGCAGGGAAGCTCTGAATGTGAGGACGAGTGGGTGGAGCAAATGGTTCAAGCACTAGTGAGAGAAAAGACAAGCAGAGGACAACGGGGTAGAGCAAATGTGCAGCTCCACCTACATTTACATTCGGCATTTCAATATGATTTTATGGAACACTTCTGCTCCTGTTGACAAGAGGGTTATGACAGGAAAGTAAATGTACATGGAAGACTATTCCCAGTAAAGCCTGAGAATATTATGACGTATATGGACTTCTAGGCCCTACTTCCTCATTTTAGAGATAAAAACAAATCACTGTCACACTGGTAGTTCATGTCAAGTATGGAATCTGAATCAAGATCTCTGTAGCCTTAGTCTAGTGTGATCTCTACTCACTCATACATCTTATTTCCAAGAAGAAAAACAGATAAAGAAATAAAGCAGCTGAAGGAAAGATTAGTGAGAAAGGAAGAAGATAAATTGTTTGAGATTATTAGAATATAAATAATTCACAGAGAAAGGGAGATATTTGCAATAAGTATGAAACAAGAAGCCAGATTTGGCAATTTCTTGGATAAATAGTATAACCCCACCCCTGCAGGTAAACCTCCCAGAAAATAGTAGCTTGACTGTGCTAGCTATCTATTGCTGCAAAAGGAATGACCACAAACCTAGTGGCTCCAAACAACTCGATTGCTATTTCCCAGTTTCTGTAGGTCAGGAATCTGGGTATGGATCCCCTGCTTCAGGATCTCTTACCGGGCTGCAATTGATTTGTCAGCTGGCATTGTGGTCTTATCTTTAGGTTGAACTGGGGAAGAATCTGCTTCTAAGTTCATGTGATTGTTGGTAGGATTCAGGATTACTTGCGGGCTGTTGTGCAGATGCCACCTTTCCTTGCCACATGGGCCTCTCAATATAGCAGCTCACAACATGGTGGGTTGCTTCATGGAACCAAACAAGAGAGCCAGTTTGCTAGTGAGATGAAAGTTACAATCTTGTGCAACATAATCTCAGAAGTGGCATGTTGTCATCTTTGCCATAATCTACTTGTTAGACACAAGTCCCAGGTCTTGCCTACACTTAGAAGGAAAGGATAAAACAGGAGCATAAATAGCAGGAAGGGGTATCATTGAGGCCCAATTAGAATAACCATCATATTGGAAAGCCTGGGGTTCTTCCAAATACTTAAGAAAATGTGTAGAAAGAGGCAGTTAAGGAGAATGATGAAAATGTTATCAATCTACTTAGTTTGCCAAAAAAATAGACAAAATAGACCTACAAGCACTTTGAGATAGAATATTGGGCAGAGACTATTCAGAGAAGGCAAGATAAATTGATCACATATGGCTCATAGAAAAAATATAAAGTGTCTCCAAGAATAAGCATCATCAGTAATATATGGAGATACAAATGTAAGAAGAAACAAGGGAGTAATTGATTTTAAAATGAACAAAAGAAGCCACAATACTCCTATGAAAGTAAAGGCAGGTAATCTGGATGGAGGTGACACTTCTTTAAGTCTCAAATATAGAATTTAAAGGAAACTTAGGACAGAAAAAAAGGCACTTTATAACTTTATATAAATAGTATCCTTTAAGCACGAAGAGTAGAAATGAGACTGGAAAGATTTAGGGGATAGTAATTACAGGGATTGAGAATAAATTACCTGATTTAGTATATAAGTGACAGAAAGAGGAGGGAAAGGAAAAAAAAAACTAGCAGAAGCAGTGTGATCCCAAGAGGTAGAGAAAAGTCAGCCCACGCCTAGGCAACATGGCAAGACCCTGTCTCTACAGAAAAAAAAAAAAAAAAAAAAAAAGGCAGGCATGGTGGCGAGCACCTGTAGTCACAGCTACTTGGGAGCCTGAGGCAGGAGGATTGCTTGAGCTCAGGAGGTTAGCCCTGCAGTGAGCTGTGATCATGCCACTGTACGTCAGCCTGGGAGACAGATGAGTGAAATGCTGTCTCAAGAAAAAATAAAAAGAATTAGCCCCACCCCCATTAGCTTTGCTGTTTTTTTTTCCCTCCAACATGCTGTCTCTCCTGAAAGGCACCCTAGTTAATGAATGAAAAGGTTTGCTGTTCTCCTTTAGGAAACTGGCCAAATCAACACTGGTCCTGGTCCTGGTCTTTGGAGTGCATTACATCGTGTTCGTGTGCCTGCCTCATTCCTTCACTGGGCTTGGGTGGGAGATCCGCATGCACTGCGAGCTCTTCTTCAACTCCTTTCAGGTAAAGAGTGCTGCCTAGTCATTTGATTCTTGTAATCTGCTCTTTTTATTTTTATTTTGGTTCGTTGCAACCTTCTGCTCTGTTCTCAGCTTTGATACACCTGTCTGGGGAGTTGGGGTGGCAGAAAGGTTGTTATTCTGTAGTGCCTCGGCTTTTCTGTCCTACAGAGGTCAGGTTAATCCTCTGGTCACAGCAGTAGAAATTCTGGAGCTGTTCCTAGAGATAAGCAAACATCTTGTTGTAAAATATGTAATACCTACAAGAACAAGCACTTCTGCCTGTGTATATGGAGGATAAATAAAAGCAAATGAAGGTGAAGCAGGGAAGAGAAAAAAGGAGCAAGGAGGGAAGACAAAAATAGGAAGAGTTTGCTCGTGCACACTTTATCTCCTTTGAAGCTGTAATAACCATCATCTCTCACGTGGATTACTCTTCCTCCTGCTTACTCATTTGCTAGTCCACATATGATCATGTCATCTACTTGCCAGAAATACCCAAAGGTTTCCAGCTGCAGTCAGACTAAAACTCAAATGCCATTGTCTGGCATACACAGTGTGTCATGGAGCCTGCCTGCCTCTCACCCTGTATCACACCAGCCTCCAATGTAGCCCACTGAGTTAGGGCCACACTATTGCTTCTATACTTTCTGTTGCTTAAGCTCATTTCTACCTCCAGGGCTCGCACTGGCTATTCCCTTTGCCTGGGCTGCTTTTTCCCCACATTTTTACACAGCTGGCTACTTGTTCTTGTCACTCAAACCCACTTGAATATCCCCTTCTCAGATATACTTTGTTGAATACCTCATTTAATATATCCACTGTATTACTCTTTTTAAAATCACTCATTATTTTCTTGCATAACCCTTATCATTTTGCATTTTTCTCATGTGCTGTTTATATTTTATCCATGCCTCTTCCTTTCTAGACCGGGGAACTTGTCTGTCTTGTTTACATTGTTTAACCCTGCCCCTGTCATGCTGAACAGCTACCACACTGCATAAGCTCAATAAATATATTTTTTAATGAATGAAACAAAAGGTTTCTTTGTGTTCTTACTATATAATACTTTATGTTTGTAGTTTTCAGCATTTACAGCTTATAACTTCCTCTTACCAAGCAGGGGATAGGTATTATGTGATCTATGAGTCACAACATAAATGAAACTAATATGATATAAACCTGTTCTTTGTGTATCTTGGAATGTTGTATTTAGTGACTTATTTGGTTCAGCTGACACCAAGGAAAGATCTCAAAGAAATTTAATGTAAGTGTAAGGATTTGGAAACACTAAGAGAGAATAATTTGTATAATTATTTGAAGGAATCATAAAAACCAATTTTTTGACATACACATTTTGTTACAGGATGCTTTAGTGCTATGAGTTTTGTGAGTTGGCAGTGGGCTAACATTCTCTTTTGTCTGCAGGGTTTCTTTGTGTCTATCATCTACTGCTACTGCAATGGAGAGGTAGGTTTGTAGGAACCTTGGACATCCCATAGGTCTCACTTCAGCATGTAAACGGCCATTATCGTGTGTCCTGAATCTCTTTAGGATTCCCAGGATTTATAGGATGGAATGGGTGAGGAGAAGGAAGCTATTTTAATCATAAATTATTTTGGAAAAGAAAGAATTAGTATAAATAACCTAAAGTCTTCTTCTTTTAGGTTATTTACACTAATAACCTCTTCTTTTAAACGTGATCACACCTGTATACTCTGATGTTAAAAAGCAACTTGTTGGAATACAAACAGATACTTGGAATGAATGTCATATTCCAGTTAGTACTTAAAATTCTATTCGATTTCAAGCTCTGTACAAAACTCAAATATAAGTTTTCCTAGGACAAATTCATTCAAATATTTTGATGTTTTTTGAACTATAAGATGATGATGGGACAATTTCAGTTCATTAAGGAGTTGGCTGGACAGAAGTAACCACACTAGGTAATAGTTTTACCTTGTAACTTTTAACATACCCTGCTTTTAACATGAGTGGCCATCTTTCTTTTCTCAAATGCTGAGCTTGTGCAGGCCCCAGAAGTGCAAGGATATTTTTATTGCGGTAGACCAGCTGATGCTTCTGACCATGTTTAGGGTTTGGACATTGTGGCATGCTAGTCCAGTACTTGCAGAAAGAGCTTAAATTAAGTAGTAACTCATTAATTTCCTGATTTACTTCTGTATTGTTCTTATCTTATTTTGTAGAAGGGGTAAGTAGATCAGTGTAAGAGTTAAAGAAAGAGGAAAGAAACACAGAAAAGCAGCTCAACAGTCAAAGGTGAATTTATTTTAGAGAATAAACCTGGGAGGGGCTTCTGGCTGAGTTAGGTCAGAGAACCTTCTTTCTTACAGATTATGAGTTTCTGAGTTTAAGGTGGGAGAGCTTATCACAGGCTTGGACAGCTTCTGTGTCTCTTTGTCTTGCTTATCTAGGAGGGAGAGTTTTTGTGTCTCTTCCCATACATCTTCCTGCAGCTGCAGGTATACCGCCCCCTCCCTACTGCCCCCCCCACACCCAGTCTGCTTTTAGCTTCCCTATCTTAGTGCACCAAAGGGAAAGGAATGTGCTTATTAGGGCACACTGTTTTACTGGGATCCATTTTATGAGTGTGAAGTTTGGTGGTTACCCAAGAGACTTTCCCCACTTCCTCTGTGCCCAAGCTGTCTTATCTGTGTTTTACTGTCTGCTCGTTCTGGCTGTTTATTGTTAGAAGATAAGTGATTTTCTCAAAATGCATGAGGCTAGAAAGGGAGCAGGAACTTAAAGTGGTGGTGTTTGTCCAAGATGACGGTGCTTCTGCTCTGTCAGTCAGGTGTTGATCAGTCAGATGAACAGATAGAAGTTTGTTGTTTCAGGTGACATCAGCCTACCAAGTTTCCACTGCTTCCCATGGAACTTCTAAATAAGCTCCCTTCTGAAAAGTTGCTATCCAAGTAGAATTGAATCTTCAGTAGTATGGAAACAAGAGCCCCACCCTATTAAGAATGCATTTGCAGTGCCTGCTTTTCTATTCATAAACCTTCTTTTCTCACTCTTACTCCTCCAGGCTGCCTATGCAGATTGATAGCATGACAGTTACATTTCAAATTGAGTACCTTCTACGCCATTCCTTAGTCTCAGTTGGTGTCAAAGACATCAGCAATTCAAGTGGTGAAAACAGAGTTCATTCTGTAACTAATGATAGCAGGGGAAGGAGCTGATCCCAATTCCAATGCACACAGAGGTGATTTGGGCATTTTAAAGGGAGAATGAGGGAGGGAGGTGGAGTGTATGGGCTCAGTAGCGTCAGAGAAGTGAAAAAATGTTTGGTCAGTATAAACACATCTAGGCCAGCTATGCTAGCAAGCAGGCAGTTATCTAAGTTAGAATTCTATCTTCCCACAGAGACTGGGAGACAAGAGGCTTTCTCCCTCTTGATGATTATATTTTGAAGGGATGGCTCTCAGGTCCTTGAGAGAGATGCTTCTGAGTTATAAGAGCTGCATATTTACAAGTGTGAGCCCTTTTTAGTAAATGCCCTAAGAAAGGGGAGTCATGGGCCTATTATCAGGTGTGTGCTGGCTACAGCAAATAGTAAATTATCCAGGCAGCACTGAGCTTTCTCAGGCAGGCACTATCAGTGGCTGAGATCATCTTACAGAAGCCACCTTCATCAGTGGCTGAGATCATCTTACGGAAGCCATTCTTGAGTTTGGGTGGGTCTCAGTGCAGGAGTTCCAATGGGCTTGTCATGTGCCAAGCGAGAGTTCTGAAGTTCTCACTGGCAAAGTTTATCTTGACTTTCTCTTCCGTCCCAGAATCTCCTTTTTCTCTCCTGTATGTCAGATATATCTATTGGCCGCATTCACACTTCTATTTAAATTTGGATCTTGGACAAGTCCCTTTACTTCCCTCTGACTTTCAATTTGCTCACCTCCAAAACTAACACCTATCTTGAAGGTTTTTTGAGGTTGACAGAAAATACAAAGATAAAGTCCCTGGCACGTAGAGGAACCTCAATCAATGATTACTGCTGTCATTGAAATGAAAGCAAACATCCTTGTAACAAGGCTGCGGGCTCTCCCTTAGGATTTCTCATGCACAACATGTTTCTCGTGGCTTAGGTTCAGGCAGAGGTGAAGAAGATGTGGAGTCGGTGGAATCTCTCCGTGGACTGGAAAAGAACACCGCCATGTGGCAGTCACAGATGCGGCTCAGTGCTCACCACCGTGACGCACAGCACTAGCAGCCAGTCACAGGTGGCGGCCAGCACGCGCATGGTGCTTATCTCTGGCAAAGCTGCCAAGATCGCCAGCAGACAGCCTGACAGCCACATGACTTTACCTGGCTACGTCTGGAGTAACTCAGAGCAGGACTGCCTGGCACACTCAGTCCACGAGGAGACCAAGGAAGGTAGTAGGAGGCAGGGAGATGATATTCTAATGGAGGAATCTTCCAGGCCTATGGAATTTAATCCAGACATTGAAGGATGCCAAGGAGAAACTAAGGACGTTCTCTGAATGGCCATTTGTGGCTGACTTTCATGGACTGGTCCAATGGCTGGTTGCGTGAAAGGGTTTGGGCTGATATTCCTATGCTTGAGTTCAAAGGCTGAAAATTCAGAGTTAAAGTGTTACCAAATAAAAGTTTTTAGGCTCTATGAATTGGCTCCTGTAAATACACTAAAGACACGAAAAGGCAAGTGTCAATGGAGTAGTTTATTACCTTCTATTGGCATCAAGTTTTCCTCTAAATTGTTGTATGGTGTTTGCTGTGTGATTGTTCATTTTTCTGCTATTTTTGGGTAGAAAAAAGTGTCAATTGCTTGCCTGTAGCTTTCTCTCATATATATCACCCTAAATATAATGATGATCATTTAGTGTGTATCATTTTCCTTTTAGAAACTAGTATTCTCTTATTTCTTACTTTAATGTACTTCTATCTTTGCATTTATTTTGCCCGTGCATAGGAGCAATTAAGGTCTAAAAAAATATATGTGGGAAGATAAACTATCTAAGAACAAGTACTTGCTGGAAAATTAGTAGGCTGGATGTTGATAAAATAATGTGTTTATAACAATTACAGGTGTTTCTAGGAACAAGGAAAATTTCTCAAAAAAGACTATTTCACATATCCCTTCTTTTGAATGTCCTCTTTGTGACCAGCCAGACTGCAGGTCTTCACTCTTTCTTCTTTGTAAACCATGTCATGTAGAAAGGTTTCCGTATTGAGCTTGAGTCTGCAAATTGATTTTGTTTGTAATTTATTCTGATAGCAAATCATGCTGCATCTATATCTTTTTCTTGTTTGATCTATTACTACATTGTAAATGGCATGTGGGATCAATTAAAAGTTTGTTTTAAAAATACATTTGGATCACTTTAAAAAATTTTTCTTTCAACGTCTCACTTTATTTTTGAGAAACAACCAAACTTCCCTTCTCCAAATGTACACATATCAACATTTAACTTTTATACTTTACTGAACTTGAAATTTCAGTATGTTGCAGTATTGAAAACATTTATTGAGGGCATGTTATGTATCAGCAGGCATCCTGCTGGGCTCTTACAAGCATTCATTTATTTAATTTCACTATAATTTATGGAGTAGGTCTTATTACAGTCACCCTTTTTGCAGATGGCAGTGTGACTCATAGAGGTGGAGTTAACTTGCCCAAAATTGCACAGCTGGTCATTGACAGCTCTATTGACTTTAAGTCCCATGTTCCTAATAATTATGTTGTATTGTCACCAGTATATATGTAGCCTATTAACCCATCAAAAATTCAATGAATTCTGGATAGAGAATGCTCGGGACTCTTGCTTTGGAGTATATTTTAGGCTCTTATCCTCATAAAATTTCCACTCTGGTGGAAAAGACATACACCTAGAAAATTAAAAAAAAAAAATCACAGAACAATATGTTTCCAGCTAAAATGACATGGATCAAGCTGACAAACCCTCTTGAAAAATATTAAACTTCCTTTTTATGCTTTCCCTTTCCTTCCTCTTTTGTGTTATAGCATAGGCCATTTTCACCCTTCCTGTGTACAAAGGTGTCATTGTGCATATGTAATTCACCTGATTCAATTCTACATTATTAGTTCCCCAGGGTGCCTCCCTGTTAGGAGAGAACCATTGTGAGCTGAGTCAGGGATTAAGTTCTATTGCTAATTTTACACAAGGCTTTATAAAATCACTTACCTTCCTGTACAGTTCAGTTTTTCCATCTTTAAAATGAAGACAATATCTGTCTAGCTCAGAGCAATATTCTGTATTAAGGGAAATCACATGTTGAAATTACATGTTGAAAACATATCCATACAGATACTTGGTTTAGGTTCTTGTTTTAAGTTAAATCTCATTTTACCTCATTATATGATAAAAGCTCTCATGTGTCACTGCATTATAGGGATTACCAGAATAGATGTATTTTGATAATATGGAAAATATAAAGAGTTCTTACTTTTCAAGCCAACTCCAAATTCTAAGGCTAGACCGCTATTACTTTTTTTTTCCATTTTCTTGCTGCCTTTGAAGACAGAATATTTCTTTATGTTAACAGGTATAATAAAGCCCTCAGAGTTTCCAAGATTTTTCTTAAAGCTTATTTATTTGTTAATTCAACAAACATTTACTTATGTTTAATGTTATAGTGAACCCTAAGTTTCTCTTCAAAGAATCAGTATGTCAGTATGTTTAGCTCTCTTACTCTTTCTCTATTTTAAAGTTTAAATTCCTTGTAATTCCAGTAAACAACCTTCTCCACCAGTTCTAATCAGTAGTTCACATCTATTCCCCAGTCCCCAGCTCCATCCTGACTCATCCCAATCACCTGCTCCAGTCACCTGCTCCGGTCACCTTCTTTGACCTAGGTCACCCCTGGCTACCTGCTCTGACCCACCTGTAACTGTCCTTCCTGCCAAAACACCCACCCTGCCACTGCAGCTTGGACCTGCTCTCTTTAAAATAGCCAATCAGGATTAGTCTAGCTTGTAAGATCTAACCCTAGCCAATAGGGGAATGACACAGCAGTAGGGACCACCCTGTCAGGCTTAAGTACCCCTTGCCCCCTTGTCCAAATGTGGTGGCTGCCATTGTTCCATCCATGAGCTGTACCCTTCTACAGAAGTAAATTGCCTTGCTGTGAGGATTTATCTTCGAGGGCTATTTCTTTTGTGGCATCGAAATTTTACTTATAACACTTAGAGCTTATTATGGACCAGATACTATGTTAAGCACTGACCCACAAAAAAGAACAAAGCATAATCTATTTTCTCAAGGAACAAATAACTTCTTAGTTGCTAGGGCTCTTAATCTCTCTCTCAAAGATGGGGTTTTGCTATGCTGCCCAGGCTGGTTTCAAATGCCTGATTTCAAGGGATATTCCCACCTGAGCCTCCCAAGTAGCTGGGACTACAGGAGCACTACACTGTACCTGGCTTAATCTCATTTTGTGCACATGTATTTTTCCTTCTAGGTTTTGATAATGTCTGCATCCAATTAGTCCACACAGACAATAAGTTATGCCAGTCTGTTGATTTTATCTTGTAACATATTAGACAGTTATTGAGGATTGGCTGATCTAGATCCACAGGTGCAAACTACGGGCTCATGAGCTAAATTTGGTTCATACTTTTATTTGCTCTGCCAGGGGCTTTGAAAATACATTATTCAGTTGCCAAAATTTAAAAATTGAGGTATTTCTCATAAATTACACTTTCTAAATTATGAAAATACCTGAGGATTTCATGAGACAACCATGAGCTGGCATTGACTGATGGCTAGCCTATTCAGACAGGCCAAGAGCTCAACTATGGCCAGATAGGCACTGGGTGGTATTTTGTTACTGTTGAAGCAGGAAATCAGAGACTTGGAGAGACCTAAGGGGGAGCAGGAGGATTTTATTTAACGCAATCGGGCTCAGTGGAATCACTTCCCAAGACTGAGCAAGGTACAAAGAAACTGAAGGTCTTTTAAGCACTTTTGTGATACAGGATGATGAAGCAGGAAGTGATTTTACAGAACCAAAAACAAAGAGCTGTTCATTAACCTGTGACATATCTTATGGTGTGTTTTACATTTGAAAAATAACATTTTGAAAAACATATCTTACAATTTTTAGGCTTTATCTGTTCTGTGACCTTGTAGCTGGTCAGCAAGAAAAACAGGACCCTCTGGATGCCTGGGAACTTTGCTAAGAATGTGGGGAGGATAGATAAGGTTGAATCGTTTATAGAGAGTCAGTTAATTTTAAGTAAAGCTGGGGAGTAGGTTTTACATTGAACATAACAGTAACTTTTGCTTTATTGTACAGCAATTGCAAATTAATTTCCCTCTTTACTGTCAGAATAAAAAGTAACTGTAGGTGCCTGGGCTCTGGACACATTTGGTCTGTGTCCTCTGATTGAGATGATGCACTTATATAAAACTAAGCAATTGTTTTCTAAAATGTTGTTGAGGAATGATATCTATACAGTTTATCATTTTTAATGAAATTAAGCAACCAAACATCTTTAGGTATAATGGAATTTAACTGGAGCTTGACATATCAATGGTTACTCTGTTTAAATAAGCCTATTTTAAGAGGGAAGCCCATCACAATTTCTGTATTCATTCTGTAGATACCAACCACACTATTCAAAGGTTCACTTTCTTTTTTTTTTTTTTTTTTTTTTTTTTTTTTTTTTTTTTTTTTTTTTTTTT
>NW_016107506.1:1771046-1772869 GCF_001604975.1 Cebus imitator
ATGGGCGACTTCCCGTGGCTCCAATCACCAGCCAAAAGGGCACCCGGGCCGGTGTATTTTGTATGGAGAACCGCGGCTCCGAGGCGCTGACAAAGCAGCTGCGCGGGGCAAAGCAGCGGTGCCGGCCGGCAGAGCCGCGCTGGCCGAAACAGCCGCGCTGGTGACCGTGGAGCTCCTCTGGAATTTCCTAGTCTGTGGGCAATAAAAACGCGGCATCCACTCACCCTCTGCGCTTTCACTGGGAGCTGCAATCCTGAGCTGTTCCTAAACGGCCATCTTGGATCCAAACCCCCCAAAGATTCACTTTCTAAATAATCACTCTGAGGTACTTACCTGTGGAAGACATTGTCATCTTTTCTAAAGAGTTTTAAATATCTTATTTTATGGGTTGGATATCAGTTTTCTTCTCTCTTTAGACTTGCTCTGCCTATTCAAGTCTCAGGCCCTCTTCCTAAGACACACAGGGAAATAATTGTTCAGTAAATCTCTTAGTTGTGTATTCAGAGCAGTTCTAGCCTAAAAAATTGGCTTTTGTATGGTTGTTTAGGAATAATATAGAAAAACAATTAATGTAACCTGCTTTATTTTAGAAACTGAGCATAGTATTTTGGGTATATTTTATCATATGATTATTATAATACACAATGGTGTCATTATCCCCATTTCAAAAATGTAGAAACAATTAGAGAGGCTAGATGATTTGTTGCAGAATAAAGTGGCTGAGTCAGGATTTGAACCCAGTTCTGTTTGACTCCAAGGCCCCTGATCATTCTTTCACCTATGTGGTCTTTACTTTCTTTGTGAAAAATGTAATAATAAGCCAAATTATTAAGAAAACAAGAACTAGTTTCAACTATTTTGATGATAAAATTACTAATAATCATGGGAATGTGAAAAACAATAATTATATAATTGTAGTTTTAGATGTAAACATCCTTATCTCCCAGTATTTTGTGACTATCAGAATAAAAGTAACCTGTAAATCTAAATTCTCCTTTCAACACCATCCAAAATATGTAACTAGATATGAAAATCTAAATCCTGTTCTTAAACTGCCTCATAAGACCATGGAAATTTGCCCACGTATTGTTGTAAAAATTACTTTGAAAAACTTTAAATTAGTCATCTGTATCACATTTAAAGACAGCTTTTATGTAGGTTTCCATTTATTCACTATTATAATAACTACTCAGGGCAATGGAATATCTATAAATGGTGCAGAAACCAGGGAAAATGGGCTAATATTCTTATCCATTACTGACTCTTAATTTAATACTATTAACATTTAAACTCCATTCGTCTTTAGACAACTAATCTCTATTTAAACTACATTTTATTGTGGGAGTTTATATGGTTTAATTGATTAATGATTTAAATGGTGAAATATGAAAACAAGATTAGTACATAAAGGTGTCATTTGCACACATTTTTTTCCCTCATCTCCTGGACATATAGTAGATTCTTGCTGATCAAATATGTTCCAACATTTACCCAGCTTGACCTCCCCAGAGCATGGCAACAGAAATCTGTGCCTCAGGAAAATGCCAACCTGAGCAGGCAAAAGGCAGGCACCTCTAGTTCAGCTTAATTTCAGGGGCCCTGGAGGCACTCCTTTCCAACTCCATTCCAATTGGCTAGCAGGACACCTAACATTTTCAAAGGCAGAGTAGCTTGGAAGGAATGCCTCACTAAATAAGAACTCCTTAAAATCTGCACATGCCTTAAAAACTGCAATGGCTGATTTAATCTTGTTGGATCTAGTTTTGGGGTCTGATTATGAGCAGAATAAACCAAGAAGGTTTTCACAGATTTTTTTTTTTTTT
>NW_016107506.1:1772984-1794834 GCF_001604975.1 Cebus imitator
GAAAATGACTTCTTAACACAGGACTTTTAAACAAGTGCTATTTCTCTTTAAAAACATCTTATTTTATTCTGGTTTAATAATGGAAAAAAAAAAAAACCAGAAAAACTTAGATTGAGAAACAGTTGGTCAGTACTCAGATTGAGGATGCTTGATCAATACTCCTGAAGACTGTCAGGCTCAGGAATAAAGGAGATAGACTCAGAAGCTGTCATAGGTTAGAGGAGACTGGTGAGACATGACAACTAAATGCTATGTGTTACTTTAGGTGGGTGATGGAGCAGGAAGCAGGGATTAATGTAAAAACTGGTATATCCAAATAAAGCCTAGAGTTTAGTTATTAGCAATGTGCCCAATGTATAATGGTAATGTAAAATGTTAACTATGAAGGAAACTGGGGGTCAGGTGTATAAAAAATCTGTACTAGTTTTGCAGCTTTTCTATAAATCTAAAACTATTCCAAAATAAGAAATTTCTTTAAAAAATATCTCACTTTACCAGTTTAGGAATAAATTAAGTAAATAATCATAAATATTAAAGTCCAACTTCACTTGAGTTTTCCACGTCAAATATTTGATGTGCTTGGGCCGACATATCACAAAAATCACACACCAAGATTCTTTAGTTTATAAATATATACAATATCTATTCTACTTTTGAAAATAGCTAAAAATTACTGAATGTTTTTATCTGAAAAGGTCAAATACTTATTTTTAGCTGTTTCCATACTAAACCTTCTGTCTCCTTCAAATTTAGTAACTACACTGTAAATTTTCCACTTTTAATGTCTGTACAATATTTTATCTTAGATGAATTTAGGAATGTTTTATTTTAATGTAAGAGTTTTGAAGCCCTTGGGGAAAAATGATAAACTCTGAAAGTGTAGTCTATGGCCTTAGTTTTAGGAATCTTCCCCTCATCACAATTCTTTTTGGTAAAGCTTCATTGCCACCCTCCCACGTTCTAGATCTTTTGAATGCTATTTTTATTCTAGCTGAATTTCTATTACAGTGAAAAGTAGTTGGCAAAATGTCATATTTAGAGGTAAGCTTCTATAATTTTATTGTATTGGTTGTAATATTTGTAATATCATTCAGCATGTAACAAGCACCTATCTGCAGATTTCCTGTTTGACAATTGCCCTTTTGTGAAGTTATCAGTTTCCATCATGCAATCTATTTTACACGATTTTCTTTGTAAATAAAAGTTACAATAATCACATTGTTCTCTCTTTACAATTTTCATACACATATACATTTATTGATTCAAGTTGGAGATAAGTAAGGTGGAGAACTTCCTCTTTGTAGTGTGTTAGGCTGTATGCTTATAATCTTTGAAACTGCCAACTGAGCAACAGGGGTATGTCAATTTATTCTTTTGTTTAATCAACATCTATTGAACTTTGACTAAAAACTATTGAGTTTAAGACACAGAAATAACAGACTGCTCTTTGATTTATAAATTCAGCTGCTCTCAAAAAACTCACAGCTGAATTTAGTTATATATTTAATTTTTTAAAAATTTCAGTCGCTTTAGGGATACAATGGTTTTTGGTTACATGGATTTATTGTATAGTGGTGATATCTGGGCTTTTAGTGTACCCATCATCCGAATAGTATACATCAGTGGTCTCCAAGCTTTTTTGGCACCAGGGAATGATTTCGTGGAAGATAATTTTTCCACTGACTGGAGTGTGTGTGGGGTGAGGGATGGTTTTAGAATGATTTAAGCACTTTACATTTATTATACACTTCTGTCTATTATTATTACATTGTAATATATAATGAAATAATTATACAACTCACCATAGTGTAGAATCAAGGGACCCCTGAGATTTTTTCCTGCAACTAGATGGTCGCTTCTGGAGTTGGTGGGAGACAGTGACAGATCTTCAGGCATTGGATTTTCATAAGGAGCATACAACCTAGATCCCTCACATGCACAGTTCAAGTAGGGTTTGCACTCCCATGAGATCTAATGCTGTTGCTGTTCTGACAGGAGGTGGAGCTCAGGCAGTAATGTGAGCAAGGCAGAGAGGCTGGAAATACAGATGGAACTTTGCTTTCTTGCCAGCTGCTCACCTTCTGCTGTGAGGCCTGGTTCCTAACAGGCCATAAACTGGTATTGGCCTGCCTGGGGATTGGGGACCCCTAGTGTACATTATACTCAATTGGTAGTTTATCCTCTCCCAAGACCCTCTCACTCTTCCCTCCCTCTTCTGAGTTTCCGGTGTTCATTATATCACCCTGTATGCCTCTGCATAAACATAGCTTAACTCCCACTTAGAAGTGAGAACATTATTTGTTTTTCTATTCCTGAGTTACTTCATTCAGGACAATGGCCTCCAGTTCATTCAAGTTGCTGCAGAAGACATTATTTCATTCTTTTTTTGTGGATGAGTGTATTCCATGGTGGGTATATATACCACATTTTTAATCCATTCATAGATGATGGGCACGTAGGTTGATTCCACACCTTTGCAATGCTCACAGTTGAATTTAAAAGCTGTTATGAGAGAAGACAGTTATGAGGGTGCAAAGGGGAAGAACTTAGTTTAGATATGGAGCAAAAAGAAGACTTCCTGGGGGAGGTAAATTGGAATCTCTAAAAGAGATAAGAAGTGAGCAGGTGGAGAAGTGAGGAAGATGTTCCAGGCATTTGGAATTTAGATGGGAAGCTACAAAAGTGTGGGAGAATTTAGTACATTCGGGGACCTTCGAGGGTTTCAGGATGAAGTGTGATCTGGGAGGGAGGAGACATAAGCACCAAGGCTGGAGAGGCAGGGAAGAAAAAGACTGGGAATGGCTTTTATCCCCTACTATACCAGTAAAGATGGTGAGGTCTAACTAACAGTTTTAAAAAAAAATTTAAAGACTTCATTTTTTAGAACAGTTTTAGATTTGCAGCGACTTTGAGGGAAGATATAGAGATAGCCCATACATATTAATTATTTTTGTTTTACATTCCCTTTCTGATAATTCCAACATTTCTGCCACACACATAATACATGTGAATTGTGGCCAAACTTCACCTGTGCTGCTACTGGCCAGTAGGCCACTCAAGTAAAGAGAACAGCTACAACACTAACAAGAATTGTGCCCTTACTAGGCCCTGCTCACCTTCTCCACACGGTTGTTTCAGAATTTAGTCATACATTGGTATGATACCATTTATGACTAAATTCCTAGCCTACCCTGATTATCTGTTATCAGACAAATTTGCCGGTTGAGGTTCTGCTAGCTGGTCTTATCAGATAATATTCCTATTTAGTACAAAAGCTGTGAATCAGAAAGTCAATGAATTTATTAATTTTAGAAAAAATGACTAAAACAACATTTTGAATGACTAGCACTCACTATTTGTGATCTGTCTGGAAACATTGCTTACTTTTGAAACAACTCCATTAGAAACAATTCTTACTTTTCCACAAAATATCTGTGACTGCCACTGTCTGGGGTAAATCAATTTGTAATACTAGCTAGCACATACAGAGAATGTTCTAATTACACATATTTCTTGAGTATATATATGTACACACATATATATACAAAGATACACACACACTCAATTCTTATGACAACAACTTTATGAGATAAATATTATTATCCCTATTTAATGGATGAGATAATTGAGGCAGAGAGAAATAAAGTAGCTTTCACAGAAAATATTATCTTAATCAAGAAGGCAGAACTACACTTTTTAATGAAAAGTGGGGTATTAGAGCTCTTAAAGTAGTGGAGGATGAGAGCTGACAAAAGGCAGAGGACATTAGCTCTGAAGGGAGACTCTGTGTCACAGCTCCAGCAAATCCCTGGCCCCAACAGTGAACCTCCCTATCTAACTGAGCCGCCTATTCCTCTAGAGCTCTGCTGGCTATACCACTGAGACTTTCCTAAGCTTTACCTATTAAGATCAAAGAAAAGAGTCACAGTGGCCGGGCGCGGTGGCTCAGGCCTGTAATCCCAGCACTTTGGGAAGCCGAGGCGGGTGGATCATGAAGTCAAGAGATTGAGACCATCCTGGCCAACATGGTGAAACCCCGTCTCTACTAAAAATACAAAAAATTAGCTGGGCATGGTGGTGCGTGCCTGTAGTCCCAGCTACTCGGGAGGCTGAGGCAGGAGAATTGCTTGAACCCGGGAGGCGGAGGTTGCAGTGAGCCGAGATCGCGCCATTGCACTCCAGCCTGGGTAACAAGAGCAAAACTCCGTCTCAAAAACAAACAAACAAACAAACAAAAAACAAAAAAACACACAAAAGAGTCACAGTTTACTAATTTAAGGCTGTTAAAGGGAGGGACGAGCCTTGATAGAGGTATGCTCTCCTGTGTTGGGAGGCATTCAGGCAGAGTAGCAACCAGCTATTAGGAGCTGTAGAAATATTCGTAACAATAAAGGAATATCAAATAACAGGCCCTCTGTACTCCTTTCTGTTTTGTTTTGTTTTTGTTCTTTTTTTTTTTAACTCAGATAAAAAATGTAACAACTGTGCAAGGCTGAATAACATTTAAATAAAGTATAGGTTTTATTCAAACTGCGACTGACGACAATTAAAGGATTAGAAGACAAACTGTAGAGGACGTTTTTTGCTTCCCAGCATCAGTTCCTTCTTCTAGTATTAATGCTCCAAATTCACTTTGGAAAGTCACTTTCCCCTTATGCTCAGGCAGATGATTTAGGTGAGATCAGCTCCACGTTTAAGTCCCAGGTGGGACTTGTTAGGCTTTAGTCAAGCAGCTTATCCCCTCCCTCTGGCCAGCTATTGGGTTGGTAACAGGCCATAATCAAGAGGAAATAAGTTGAGCTTCTGGGGAAGAGACCTCTTGTCTACCGGACCGAGTGTTAAGACGTGTACCTGAATCTGTCATCATACAGAGCTTGGCAGTAGAGCCAGCCCCAGAGACGCAAAGCTGATGTGTGCATCCTGGTGCCATTGTGTGAGGTACGGATTTCTTCTCTTTTTAATTATAAAACCAATAAACTTTTCTTGCCAAAGTTTTCCTGTTATGTTAGACTGAAAGGATTTTGATATAGTAATATGCCACACACTTTATTTAGAAGTTTGTTTTATTCAACAAATATGTAACATGTGCCAGGCTGTGTTCAAAAAGCTGGGATTAAAGCAGTAAACAAGATAGACAGGATCTCTATTCTCAAGATGGTTGTATTATTTGGGAAAATACAGTGCAGACAGTAAAGAAATAAAATGTTGGCCAAGAGGCCATAATCAAGGGGAAATAGGTTGGACTTCTGGGGAAGAAACCTCTTCCCTATGAACTGAGTGTTAAGACGTGTGCCTGAATCTGTCATCATACAGAACTAATGAGATAGTTTCAGAGTGTGTTGGCTGCTATAAAGAGAATTAATAGGGTGACAAGTTTGAGGGTAATGCTGGAAGAGATGCTTACGATACTATAATTCAGGGAAGGCCTCTTCCTCAGGATGTTGTTTCTGGGTTGAGACACAAAAAATAGAAAAAAGAAACTAGCTATGAAAATATATTTGAGGCAGTTGGCATAACAAGTGGAAAATTCTTCAGCATGAAAGAGCTTTGGATATTCTAAAAACATAATGAAAATCAGTATTATTAGAAGATAATGGGCAAGAAAGAGAAAAGATGTGACTGGAGAGGTGAGATTCATGTACCTCTCTTGTGAACAGATCCTACACTCTCTTTTAACCCAATTATTGGTGGGTGATGAGGATGGAGTCCTACTTCATTCACATAGTAATAATTCAACTAAAACTTATGCCTTTTATGTACCAGATTCTGTGACAGGTACAGGAGATAGAGGCATGAATAACTCAGAATTCCTATTCTAGAAGATCTCATAGTATTTGAAGTTCTTCTCACTTACACCTTCTAGAATCTCATGAACTTCCCAGTTCTGTGGTGACTTTCTAGTGTTCTAAACTTGAAGTTCATCTCCTCACATTCCTCATCAATTCCACCAGGGACTATCACTCCCACTTCACATCCTATTACATTTTTCATGTGGCCTTCTCAGATCTAAACCTCTTTCCTTAAAATTGATTTCCTCACTTTCTGGGTTGTAAGTTAGTTTTTGTTTTAATTGCTAATCTTTATTTGCTACCAAATAGCAGAAATGTCATCAAATTTGATATATTATTCATTGTCATAGTTGCTGGTGGTCTTAGCACATGCATGCTCATCAATATAACTTTTTATATGTACATCTTTTAAGATTGTCTCAGGTTTGCAACAATAAGTTTGGGAATTCTATATAGACTCTAAAGACTATTCTAATGATATTAATGAAGATTATATACTTGATATTTTCTATAAGTTTTCTTGAGAAACTTAAAGCCAGACTAGCAGATATATGGTCAAAAATAACTAGAGAAATTTTCACATACACACAAATATGCCTTCTCAATTAGGAAATCTAAGAGAAATAGCCTAAAATTTTTATCAGTTTGTTAGAAGAGACCTCATATATTAATATCAGACAGAATACTAGAAAATCAATGGGAGAGATAAACAAAATCCTTTTCATTCCTCCACTGGCAAGTATTTATTAATAATTATTTTATGCAAGGCACTGAAGCAAGATTGACACTGGACTATCAACATACATAATTTTGTAATTATTAAAAGTGTTTGAAGACAAAATGAAGAATCGTAGAATAGTCCCAAATACTGAAAATGTTTGAAAGCTTGAATTACCAAAATTCATTTTATTTTGTCACTCTGAATGCTGAGACAAGTATTTCACACCAATCCTAACCATTTCCCAAGTAGGAAAATAAATACAAATTTAATTAAATTCATTTTACTTTCCCTCATTTGCTATTTTTTTTTAGATTTCTAATGTCATCATGTAGCAATGCATATATAGAGATCCAAGTAAGAATTTTATATTGATGCATCTAAATGTATTTAATGAATAGTTCTTTTAATCAAATGCCACCTCCTTTATTCTTTATTCTAATAGAATAGCATGAGAAACGAGGAGCATGTAATTGAACTTAGAGATCACAATAAAAAATCATGATGTTCAAAAGAAATAAATAGCATGTAACTTTCTGAAAGGCAATTATGCATGAAATATAGCATGTACATTCAGCCATGTAAATTATGAAACAAAAACTAAAATTCAATGTGTACTGATTTTGTGTAAATATAAAAAATTGTGTCAAAATAGGAAGGAAAGAAAAAGATAAACTATATGTGCCATTTTGTTGCTTAACCTACCAATACCACTTTAAACATGAAATTTGCCTCTATAATCAGATGCCTCTACCTGTGACATAGTTGGGTGTAGGGAGAAATGATAACAAGAGGAGAGAGGATTGGGTGATGCAAAACTCCTTCCTAAACCACTGTTGAACCAATGCAATCTATTTTCTTTGTGATTAACTCATTACTCTCTTCAAATGATTCCATTGTTCTTGTAACATAATTTGATTTAAAATAGTTTGTTTTTGTACTATTGCAAACAAAACTGAGAAGATATCTGAAAACTCGCGTTTCATGATAAGTTTCCTTGTGATTCCATTAAAAAAGCTAACATACAGTAAAAAAGTACCTATTTTTGAGTACAGTGAGTTTGATAAAAATATTTCTGTGTAACATGGCCACAATTATTAACACTTATCCTTTCCAAAAGCTTATGTGCAGTCAGTACTCCCTCCTCATTGCAACTGGGTAATCGTTGAGTTTCACATGAATGTAATTACATGCCATGCTTATTTCTTTTTTTCAGCATAATGTATTTGAAAATCATACACATTGTTAAGGTATCAGTACCTCGTTCCATTTTGTATTAGGCTGTTCTCACATTGCTGTAAAGAAATTCCTGCGACTGGGTAATTTATAAAGAAAAGAGGTTTAATTGGCCTATGGTTCCACAGACTGTACAGAAAGCATGCATGGCATCTGCTTGGTTTCTGGGAAGGCCTGAGGAAACTTACAATAGTGGTGGAAGGTGAAGAAGGAGCCAGCACATTACATGGCCAGAGTGGCAAGAGTGAGAGAATGGGGAGGTGCTACACACTTTTGAGCAACCAGATCTCATGATAACCTACGCATTTACAACCATGAGGACAGCACTGAGGGGTTGTTGCTAACCTATTCATGAGAACTCTGCCCGGATGATCCAGTCACCTCCCACCAGGCCCCACCTCATTCAACATGAGCTTTGGTCTGCTTCCAGCCCCTCCCTAATCTCATGTCCTTCTCACATATAAAAATCCAATTATACCTTCCCAGTAATGCCCAACATCTTAATTCTTTCTAGCATTAACTCAAAAGTCCAAAGTCCAAAGTTTCATCTGAGACAAAGCTAGCCTCTCTGCACACGGGCATGTAAAATTCAAAACAAGTTAGTCACTTCCAAGATACAAGAAAGTATAGGCATTAGTTAAATAATCCTGTTCCAAAAGGGAAAAATTGGCCAAAAGAAAGGGTCTCCAGGCCCCATGCAAGTTTGAAACCCAGTAGGGCAGTCATTAAATCTTAAAGCTTCAAAATAATCTCCTTTGACTCCATGTCCCACATCCAGAGCACTCGGAGGCAAGGGGTGAGCTCCCAAGGTCTTGGGCAAGCCCACCCCTATGGTAGGCTTCTGACTGGACGTCCAGGCTTTTCCATACATCCTCTGAAATCTAGGTGGAGGCTCCTAAGCCATAACTCTTGTACTCTGTGTACTGGGAGGCCAAACATCATGGGGAAGCTGCCAAGGCTCATGGCTTGCATCCTCTGGAGCAGTGGCCTGAGCTGTACCTAAGCCCCTTTGAGCCATGTGTTGAAGTGGAAGAAACGTAGGAAACAGCATTTCAAGGTTCTGCATGGCAGCAGGTCATGGGCCTGGCCTATTAAACCATTCTTCCCTCCTAGGCCTCCAGATTGTGATGGGAGGGGCTGCCACAAAGGCCTCTGAAATGCTTTTCAGGCCTTTCCCCTTTGGCTTGGCTACTAGTACTTGGCATCTTTTTACTTATGCAAATTTCTGCAGCCTGCTTGAATGCCTACCCTGAAAATGAGCTTTTCTTTTTTATCACATGGCCAGGCTGCAAGTTTTTCAAATTTTTATGCTTTGCTTCCCCTTTAAATATAATTTCCAACTTGAGGTAATTTTTTTGCTTATACATATGGTCATAGATTTTTAGAAACAACCAGGCTGCTTCTTGAGCACTTTGTTGCTTATAAATTTCTTCTGCCAGATAACCAAAAATGTCGCTCTCAAGTTCAAAGCTTTACAGATTCCTGGGGTAGGGAAACATGCAGCCCCATTCTTTACTAAGGCAAAATGCAAATGACCTTTGCTCCAGTTCTCAATAAGTTCCTCATCTTCACCTGAGACCTCATCAGCCTGGCCATCTGTCTCTATCATTCTAAACATTTGGCTCACGACTATTCAACAAGTCTCTAGGAAGTTTCAGATTTTTCTTTATCTTTCTGTCTTCTTTTGAGCCCTCTAAATTCTTCCAATGTCTGCCCATTACCCAGTTTCAAACTTGCTTCCACATTTTCAGATATCATTATAGCAATGTGCCACTCTCAGTACCAATTTTCTGTATTAGGCCATTCTTGCATTGCTATAAAAAAATACCAGAGTTGGGTAATTTATAAAGTAAAGAGATTTAATTGGCTCAGGGTTCTGCAGGCTAACAGCAAACATGGTACTGGTATTTGCCCAACTTCTGGGGAGGCCTCAGCAAACTTACAATCGTGGTGGAAGGCAAAAAGGGAGCCAGTATGTCACATGGCCAGAGCAGCAAGAGAGAGAAAAGGGGGAGGTGTCAAACACTTTTAAACAATCAGATTTCATGAGAACTCACTCATAATGGTGGGAACAGTACCAAGGGGATGGTGCTAAACTATTTATGAGAACTCTGTCCCCATGTCCAATCACCTCCCACCAGGCCCTACCTTTAGCATTGGGAATTAAAATTCAACATGAGATTTGAACAGGGACAGAGATCCACATCATATCACATTTATTGTTATATAGTATTCCATTCTGTTGCATGGATATACAATATATTTTTAAAAATTAATTTCCTGTTGATTGACGTGAGTTGTTTCCAGCTTTTGGTCATTATAACCCTAATGCCACTATAAACATTTATAAGCAAGTCTTTGTGTGAACATGTGTTTTTATTTCTCTTGAGTGAATACTTAGGAGTGGAATTGCTAGGTGATATGTTAAATGTCTAAGTTCTTTATAAAGAACTACTTAATAGTGTTGTTCGTGTATCTATTTCTTCTAGATTTTCCAGTTTATTTGTGTAGAGGTGTTTATAGTATTTTCTGATGGTAGTTTGTATTTCTATGGGATCAGTGGTGATATCCCCTTTATCATTTATTGTGTCTATTTGATCCTTCTCTGTTTTCTTATTTATTAGTCTGACTAGCAGTCTATCTATTTCGTAAATTTTTTCAAAAAACCAGCTCCTGGATTCATTGTTTTTTTGAATGGTTTTTCATGTCTCTGCCTCCTTCACTTCTGCTCTGATCTTAGTTAGTTCTTGCCTTCTGCTAGCTTTTGAATTTGTTTGATTTTACTTCTCTAGTTCTTTTAATTATGATGTGAGGGTATCAATTTTAGATCTTTCCTGCTTTCTCCTGTGGGTAGTTAGTGCTATAAACTTCCCTCTAAACACGGCTGTAGCTGTGTCCCAGAGATTCTGGTATATGGCATCTTCATTCTCATTGGTTTCAAAGAACTTATGTATTTCTGCCTTAGTTTTGTTATTTATCCAGTAGTCATTCAGGAGCAAGCTGTTCAGTTTCCATGTAGTTGGTTGGTTTTGAGTGAGTTTCTAAATCCTGAGTTCTAGTTTGATTGCACTGTGGTCTGAGAGACTGTTATGATTTCCATTCTTTTGCATTTGCTGAGGAGTGTTTTACTTCCAATTATGTGGTCAGTTTTAGAATAAGTGTGATGTGGTGCTGAGAAGAATGCATATTTTGTCAGTTTGGGGTAGAGAGTTCTGTAGATGTCTGTTAGATCTGCTTGGTCAAGAGCTGAGTTCAAGTCCTGAATATCCATGTTAATTTTCTGTCTTGATCTGTCTAATATTGATGTTGGGGTGTTAAAATCTCTCACTATTATTTTGTGGGAGTCTAACTATTTTTGTAGGTTTCTAAAAACTTGCTTTATGTATCTGGGTGCTCCTGTATTGGGTGTATATATATTTAGAATAGGTAGCTCTTCTTGTTGCACTGATCGCTTACCATTATGTAAACCCTTCTTTGTGTTTTTTTGATCTTTGTTGGTTTATAATTGTTTTATCAGAGACTAGGATTGAAACCCCTGCTTTTTCTTTTTTTTCTTTCCATTTGCTTGGTAAATATTTCTCCATCCTTTTATTTTGAGCCTATGTGTGTCTTTGCACATGAGATGGGTCTTCTGAATATAGCACACCAATGGGCCTTGACTCTTTATCCAATTTGCCAGTCTGTGTCTTTTAACTGGGGGCATTTAGCACATTTACATTTAAGTTTAATATTGTTATGTGTGAACTTGATTCTGTCATTATGATGCTAACTGGTTATTTTGCCCATTAGTTGATGCAGTTTCTTTATAGTGTCGATGGTCTTTACAATTTGGTATGTTTTTGCAGTGGCTAGTACCGGCACTTATTTCTCCTATCTAGCTGTAATTTTGTATTCTTTAGCAAGTCTCTGCCTGTCCCTCCCTTTCTCCTACACTCCCCTACCTCTAGTAACCTCGGTTCTACTTTTTACTTCTATAAGATTAACTTTTTTTGGCTTCCATATGTAACTGAGAACATATGGTGTTTTACTTTCTGTTACTGGCTTGTTTCACTTAACATAATGTCTTCCAGTTCCATTCATATTGGTACAAATGACAGGAGTTTTGTGGCTGAATAGTATTCCATTGCATTGTTTTTTTGAATCCATTCATCTCATGATATCTTTGTCTAGTTTTGATATCATGACAATATTGGTCTCATACAATGAGTTATAAAGTCTACCTTTTTTCTGTTTTTGATGTAATTTGTGTAGGTTTGGTATTTCTTCCGTACATGCTTAGCCTCTGTATATAGAGTTCCCTTGGTGAAAATGCTTTAATTTATGAAGTCAGTTATGTAAAAATTTGATATGGGGTTATTTGGCTTTTTTACTTCAGTTTTGATTATTTGTGTCTGTTAAAGTGTTTCTTAATCTAAGATGGCAAATTTACTGGTGTAATATTACTCAAAATATTTTCCTCATTATCTTTTTTTTTGTTTGAAAATTTTTTTTTTTTTTGAGATGGAGCCTCACTCTTTCACCCAGGTTGGAGTGCATTGGCATAATCTCAGTTCACTGCAACCTCTGCCTCCTGGGTTCAGGTGATTCTCCTGCCTCAGTCTCCTAGTATCTGAGACTACAGACATGCACCACCATGCCTGGCTAATTCTTGTATTTTTAGTAGAGACAGGGTTTCACTATGGTGACCAGGCTGGTCTTGAACTCCTGACCTCAGTTGATCCACCTGCCTCAGCCTCCTAAAGTGCTGGGATTACAGGCATAAGCCAACATACCCGACTCCTAATTATCTTTTTAATGTCTATAGTTATGTTTTTGTTCATTTTTTATATTGCTAATTTTTATTTTTTATTTTTTTAATCAGTCCAGCTAAAGGTTTATACAAATTTTCAACCCTTTCAAAGGATCAACTTTTAATTTTCTTGATTTTCTTATTGTTTGACCATTTTTAATTTCCTTGATTTCTGTTTTTATCTTTATTATTTTATTTTTTTTNTTTTTTAAGATGGAGTCTCGATCTGTCTCCCAAGCTGGAGTTCAGTGGTGCAATCTGGGCTTACTGCAATCTCCACCTCCTGGGTTGAAGGAATTCTCCTGCCTCAGCCCCTCAAGTAGCTGAGACTACAGGCACCCACCACTATGACTGGCTAATTTTTGTATTTTTGTAGAGACAGGGTTTCACTGCCAAATCTGACCTGCAGACTCTGGCCAAGTGATAGATGACAGAAGTACACAGTCACATATGGCTAGGGGACCCCATGGCTTACAGACCCCAAAGAAGGAGTCTGGCCATGCAGCCCTCATATGCTGGAGGTGCTTGAATTTATTTTAGAACAGATTTAATGACCAAGGTCTCAAGCAAGTACCATTCATGGGTAATTAACATTGCCAACCCCCTGAAAAGAGAGCAGTCCTGAGCGTGAATGATCAAAGGTCAGTTTTAGAACAACATGAGTAAACAAGATATTTGGATAGACTACTCTAACATTTCCTTGTAGTCTGCTCTTTGCCATTAGTTCAAGGTAAGAGGATTAGGCTGCCTTCAGCCATAAACCTTTACTGAAGCTTTTGCAAAACCCTCTGGTTTTTCAAGAAGGTTTATGTCTTTCCTATAATTTTTCCCACCGTTCTGACCAATCTCCTACATTCACTGTTGGCTGGGCTGGTCTTGAACTCCTAACCTGTGATCCACCTGCCTTGGCCTCCCAATGTGTTGGGATTATAGGAGTGAGCCACCACACCTGGCCTGTTTTTGTAGCTTTATAAAGTGGAAACTTAAATCATTCATTTTAGAACTTTCTCTTTTTTAAAATTAAGCCTCTACCCCTTCAGCACTACCTTTGCCAGCCTTTGGTAGTCATCAATCTTACTATCTTTGTGAGTTTAATTAGAGAAGATGGTTAATGGGTACAAAAATATAGTTGGATTGAAGGAATAAGATCCAGTGTTTTGTAGCACAATAGGATGACTATATCTAATAATAATTTATTGTATATTTCAAAATAACCAACACATGGAATTGAAATGTTCCCAACAGAAAGAAATGAGAAATGCTTGAGGTCATGGATATCCCAGTTACCCTAATTTGATTATTATACCTTGTATGCTTATATCAAAATATTACATGCCCCCACAAATACGTATAACTATTATATACACAATAATTAAAAAATAATTTTTTAAAAATAAGCATTTAAAATTACAAAGTTTTTAAAGCACTGCTTATTAGCATTGCAGATATTTTGATATGTCATGTTTCATTTTTATTCTTTTCAAAATATTTTCTAATTTATCGTGTTATTCCTCTTTGACCAAAATGTACTGTTTAACAATGTTCGCTATTCAGGTCATGGGTACGCTAAAAGCCCAGTCTTAACTGCTATGTAATATATGCATGTAAGAGACCTGGACTTGAACGCCCTAAATATATCTTTTGAAAGTGTACTGTTTAATTTCCAAATACTTGGGGGACTTCTCAGATATGTTTCTGTTGTTTGTTTCCAATTTAATTTTATTGTAATTAGTGAACATATTTTGAACTACTTCAATTGTTTTAAATTTATGCATTTATATATTTATTTTAATTGTACTTTAAGTTCTGGAGTACATGTGCAGATCTTGCAGGATTGTTGCATAGGTACACACATGCCATGGTGGTTTGCTGTCTCTATTCCTCACTCACCTACATCAGGCATTTCTCCCAGTATTATCCCTCCCCAACCTCCCCAACCACTGCTGTCCCCCCTTAGCCCCTCACCCCCCAACATACCCCAGTGTGTGATGCTCCCCTCCTTGTGCCCATGTGTTCTCATTGTTCAACACCCACCTATGAGTGAGAACATGCAGTGTTCAGTTTTCTGTTCTTGTGGCAGTTTGTTGAGGATGATGGTTTCCAAATTCATCCATGTCCCTACAAAGGACATGAACTCATTGTTTTTTATGGCTGCATAGTATTCCATGGTGTATACATGCTACATTTTCTTTGTTCAGTCTATCATCAATGGGCATTTGGGTTGGTTCCAGGTCTTTGCTACTGTAAACAGTGCTGTAATGAACATATGTGTGCATGTGTCTTTATAATAGAACGATTTATCATCCTTTGGGTATATCCCCAGTAATGGGATGGCTGGGTCAAATGGAATTTCTATTTCTAGATCCTTGAGGAATCACCACACTGTCTTCCACAATGGTCGAACTAATTTACACTCCCAACAACAGTGTAAAAGTGTTCCTATTTCTCCACATCCTCTCCAGCATCTGTTGTCTCCAGATTTTTTAATGATCGCCATTCTAACTAGCATGAGATGGTATCTCAATGTGATTTTGATTTGCATTTCTCTAATGACCAGTGATGATGTGCGTTTTTCATATGTTTGTTGGCCTCATGTATGTCTTCCTTTGAAAAGTGTCTGTTCATATACTTTGCCCACTTTTGAATGGGTTTTTTTTTTTTTCCTTATACATCTGCTTTAGTTCTTTGTAGATTCTGGATATTAGCCCTTTGTCAGATGGGTAGATTATAAAAATTTTTTCCCATTCTGTTGGCTACTGGTTCACTCTAATGATTGTTTCTTTTGCTGTACAGAAGCTCTGCAGTTTAATTAGATCCTATTTGCCTATTTTGACTTTTGTTGCCAATGCTTTTGGTGTTTTAGTCATGAAGTCCTTGCCTATGTCTATGTCCTGAATGGTTTTGCCTAGGTTTTCTTCTAGGGTTTTTATGGTATTAGGTCTTATGTTTAAGTCTTTAATCCATCTGGAGTTAATTTGAGTGTAAGATGTAAGGAAGGGGTACAGTTTCTGCTTTCTATACATGGCTAGCCAGTTTTCCCAACACCATTTATTAAACAAGGATCCCTTTCCCCATAGCTTGCTTTTGTCAGGTTTGTCAAAGATCAGATGGTAGTAGATGTGTGGCGTTGATTCCGAGGCCTCTGTTCTGTTCCATTGGTCTATATCTCTGTTTTGGTACCAGTACCATGTTGTTTTGATTACTGTAGCCTTGTAGTATAGTTTGAAGTCAGGTAGCGTGACGCCTCCAGCTTTGTTCTTTGTTTTAGGATTGTCTTGGCTATGTGGGCTCTCTTTTGGTTCCATATGAAGTTTAAAGTGGTTTTTTTGTTTTGTGAAGATTAATGGTAGCTTGATGGGGGTAGTGTTGAATCTATAGATTACTTTAGGTAGTATGGCCATTTTCATGATATTGATTCTTCCTAATCATGAGCATGGAATGTTTTCCAATCTGTTTGTGTCTCCTCTTATTTCCTTGAGCAGTGGTCTGTAGTTCTCCTTGGAGAGGTCCTTTATGTCCTTTGTTAGTTGTACTCCTAGATATTTTATTCTCTTTGTGATTGGGAGCTCACACTTGATTTGTCTCTCTGTTTGCCTCTTATTGGTGTATAGGAATGATTGTGATTTCTGCACATTGATTTTGTATCCTGAAACTTTGCTGATATTGCTTATCAGTTTAAGGAGATTTTGGGCTGAGACGATGGGGTCTTCTAGATGTACAATCATGTCGTCTGCAAATAGAGACAATTTCACTTCTTCTTTTCCTAATTGAATACTCTTTATTTCTTTTCCTTGCCTGATTGCTGTAGCTAGAACTTTCAATACTGTATTGAATAGGAGTGGTGAGAGAGGGCGTCCTTGTCTAGTGCCAGATTTCAAAGGGAATGCTTCCAGTTTTTGCCTTTTCGGTATGACATTGGCTGTGGGTTTGTCATAAGTAGCTTTATTATTTTGAGGTATGTTCTATTGGTACCTAGTTTATTGAGGGTTTTTTAGCATAAAGGGCTGTGGAATTTGTCAAAGATCTCTGCATTTATTGAGTTAACCATGTGGTTTTTGTCTTTGGTTCTGTTTCTGTGATGGATTATATTTATAGACTTGTGTATGTTGAACCAGCCTTGTATTCCTGGGGTGAAGCCTACTTGATTGTGATGGATAAGCTTTTTGATGTGCTGTTGCATTCAGTTTGCCAGTTTTTTATTGAATATTTTTGCATCTATGTTCATCATGGATATTAGTCTGAAGTTTTCTTTTTTAGTTGAGTCTCTGCCGGGTTTTGGTATCAGGATGATGTTGGTCTCATAAAATAAGTTAGGGAGGAGTCCCACGTTTTGTGTTGTTTGGAATAGTTTCAGAAGGAATGGTACCAGCTCCTCTTTGTACATCTGATAGAATTCAGCTGTGAACCAGTCTGAACCTGGACTTTATTTGTTTGGTAGGCTATTAATTGTTACCTCAACTTCAGCCCCTTGTTATTCAGGGTTTGAACTTCTTCCTGGGTTAGTTTTGGGAGGGTGTAAGTGTCCAGGAATTTATCCATTTCTTCCAGATTTACTGATTTATGTGCATAGAGTTGTTTGTAGTAATCTCTGATGGTAGTTTGTTTTTCTGTGGAATCAGTGGTGATACCCCCTTTATCATTTTTTTATTGCATCCCTTTGATTCTTTTCTCTTTTCTTTATTATTAGTCTGGTTAGTGGAATGTCTATTTTGTTGATCTTTTCAAAAAAACTGGCTCCTGGATTTATGATTTTTTGAAGGGTTTTTTTGTGTCTTCTTCAGTTCTGCTCTGATCTTAGTTATTTCTTGTCTTCTACTAGATTTTGAGTTTTTTTGATCTTGCTCCTCTAGCTCTTTCAATTTGACAATAGAGTGTCGATTTTAGATCTTTCCTTGCTTGGAAAGATAGGGCATTTATTGCCATAAATTTTCCTCTAGACACTGCCTTAAACGTGTCCCAGAATTCTGGGACATGTCTAGTACGTTAACGTACCAGAATCTCTGCGACACGTTTTTCAAAGAACATCTTTATTTCTGCCTTGATTTTATTGTTTATCCAGTCATCATTGAGGAGTCAGTTGTTCCATTTCCATATAGTTCTGTGGTTTTGAGCAAGTTTTTAAATCCTGAGTTCTAATTTGAATGCATTGTGGTCTGAGAGACTGTTATGATTTCCGTTGCTTTGCATTTGCTGGGAAGTGATATACTTCCAATTATGTGCTCAATTTTAGAGTAGGTGCGATGTGCTGCTGAGAAGAATGTATATTCTGTGGATTTGGGGTGGAGAGTTTTGTAGATGTCTATTAGTTCTGCTTGGTTCAGATCTGAGTTCAAGTTCTGGCTATCCTTAATTTTCTGTCTTGTTGATCTGTGTAATATTGACAGTGGAGTGTTAAAGTCTCCCACTATTATTATGCGGGAGTCTAAGTCTCTTTGTAGGTCATTAAGAACTGGCTTTGTGTATCTGGGTGCTCCTGTATTGGGTGCATTTATATTTAGGATAGTTGGCTCTTCTTGTTGAATTGATCCTTTTACCAATATGTAATGCCCTTCTTTGTTTCTTTTGATTTTTTGTTCGTTTAAAGTCCATTTTATCAGAGACTAGGATTGCAACTCTTGCTTTTTTTTTTTTCCTCTCCATTTGCTTGGTAAATATTCTCCCATCTCTTTATTTTGAGTTTATGTGTGTCTTCATACATGAGATGGGTCTCCTGAATACATCACACTGATGGGCCATGACTTTTTATCCAGTTTGCCAGTCTGTGTCTTTTGATTGGGGCATTTAGGCTGTTTACATTTAAGGTTAATATTGTTATGTGTGAATTTGATCCTGCCATTTTGTTACTGGCTGGTTGTTTTGCCTGTTAGTTGATGCAGCTTCTGCATTGCGTTGTTGGTCTTTATGATTTGGTACATTTTTGCAGTGGCTGGTACTGGTTGTTCCTTTCTGTGTTTAGTGCTTCCCTCAGGAAGCAGGTCTGGTGGTGACCAAATCTCTCAGCAATTGCTTGCCTGTAAAGGATTTTATTTCTCCTTTATTTATGAAGCTTAGTTTGGCTGGATATGAAATTCTAGGTTGAAAGTTCTTTTCTTTAAGGATATTGATTATTGGTCCCACTCTCTTCTGGCTTGTAGGGTTTCTGCTGAGAGATCTGCTGTGAGTCTGATGGGCTTCCCTTTGTGGGTTACTAGACCTTTCTCTCTGGCTTTCCTTATCATTTTTTTCCTTTGTTTGAACCTGGTAAATCTGATGAGTATATGCCTTGGGATTATTGAGGAGTATCTTTATGGTGTTCTTTGTATTTCCTGTATTTGAATGTTGGCCTGCCTTGCTAGGTTTGGGAAGTTCTCCTGGATAATATCCTGAAGAGTGTTTTCCAGCTTGGATTCATTTTCCCCATCACCTTCAGGTACACTGATCATGTGTAGATTAGATATTCTCACATAATCCCATATTTCTTGGAGGATTTATTCATTTCTTTTCACTCTTTTTTCTCTGTTCTTGCCTTCTCATTTTATTTTATTGAGCTGATCTTCAATTTCTGATATCCTGTCTTTTGCTTGGTTTATTCAGCTATTGAAACTTGTGTATGCTTCATGAAGTTCTTGTGCTGTGTTTTTCAGCTCCATCAAGTTGTTTATGTACTTCTCTAAGCTGGTTATTCTAGTTAGCATTTCTTCTAACCTGTTTTCAAGGTTCTCAGTTTCTTTCCATTAGGTTAGAACATGTTCCTTTAGCTCAGAGAAGTTTGTTATTACCCACATTCTGAAGCCTGCTTCTGTCAATTCATCAAACTCATTCTCCATCCTATTTTGTTCCCTTGCTGGTGAGGAGTTGTGATCCCTTGGAGGAGGAGGGACATTCTGGTCTTTGATGATTTCATTCATTCCCATCATCATGGGTTTATCTACCTTTGATCTTTGAATTTGGTGATTTCTTATGGGTTCTCTGAGTGGATGTCCTTTCTGTTGATGTTGAAGCCATTTCTTTTCTTTTTTTTTTTTTTTTTTTTTTTTTTTTTTTTTTCAGTTTTCCCTCTAACTACCAGGCCCCTCTGCTGTATCACGCATTGTTTTTTGGTTATACAGGGGTCAGAGAGCCACTTTTGGAGGCAGTCTATCCCTTATCTTCCTGCAGAGGTATTGCTGAGCTGCCTCAGACTCAGCCTGGCTGCTGTGTAGGCTTCCTCTGGCTTTTGTTTACACAGGTGATATTAGACCTGCGTTCGAAATGGTGAATACCCTTCCCCCACTCAGCTCGATCATCCCAGGTCAAGCTCGAACTGATGTGCTGGCTGTGAAACTCTCAAGTGAGAGGGCTTCAGTTTGTTGGTCTTTGTAGGAGTGGGACTTGCCAAGCTGTATCACCTGTCTCCCTGCTTGCTGCTCTCCCTCTTTCTGGGGGGCAGGTACATCCATCCCTAGCAGGTGCTCTTGGTGCTAGCCAAAACCTTTGCCCTAGTTCTTTGCCAACAACTTGCAGCGCTGGGCCAGCTGGAGCTGTCTCTCAGGTCTCCACTGGCAACTCACAGTGCTTCTCAGCTTGGCAACATTCTCCCAGACTGTGGGTTGCAAAGGGTCTGGGAGAAGTGCAGTATCTGAACAAGAGTGCTGAGACGGTAAAGTTTCCGATCCTCCCATCATTTGCACTTCCTGGGTGGGGCAGCGTCCCGCCCTGCCTCAGTTCACCCTCCCTGGGCTACACCCACTGTCCAACCAGTCCCATTGAAATGAACCTGGTACCTCGGTTGCAAATTCAGAGATCACTTGTCTTCTGCATCTCTCTCACTGGGGACTGTGCTTTGGAACTGTTCCTATTCAGCCATCTGGGAGTTTGGCTACCATCTCATGTCCATTCACATTCCAAGGTTGTTTTCCTTGCTCGAGACAGGTGATCAGGTCTGGCTTAGAGGCAGCAATACCCAGGAATACCAGGTTTCTGTAGTTCTCTAACATTAAATTGCTATATAAATTTTACTGTGCAGTGTCCAGGCACTGCCACTCCTCCAGACAGAATTCTATGGCCATATCCCTAAATGTCAACACTCCACCATTTCTAGGCTTTGAAGGGGTCCTGCTGTCTTAGCTGTGGATCTCCAGTACCAGCAGGTCACGGGGCCACAGAGACTAGGCCTCTATAAGAAAAGAACACAGAACAGTGAAGATGAGATCCAGAACTCTGGCTGCAGCAAAAGACAAAGCCCCAGTTGTTTTTGACTTATTGAGACTTGTTTTATGGAACATTATATGGTGTATCTTTGCTCATATTACACATCCACTTGAAAATAATGTATATTCTGCTGTTGTTAAAGAATTAATTATATTTAATATAGACTTATATCAGCATTTGTGTGGACAGAACTACAATATTTTAATTTTAGTCATTAAAGCACACATTATTAGCACTGTCAATGAGAGTTTTGGGTATCTTACATAAGATGCTTTTAACCTTAAGATACACCAATCCCTTATTCAATAATCCATGTAATTGTCAGCTGGAAATGATCAAGGAATCAGGTGTCGTAAAAATTTTTGAAAGGCGGTAAGTCACACTCAAGTTGCATCCAAATCCAACACATCTGCTGAAAATGGTTTAGTTCTTAATTAATATTTGATTTTGAATGAAAACAGCTTTTCCTGTGAGCCAGGGAAAAGCCATGGTCATATGCTTAGAAAGAGTTGGAGTGTTTTTTATCTTAGGTATCCACAGGAGAAACTATCTCAGGTGGTACATGCACTAATATTAACCACAGAAAACATTAAAATCCAGAACTGAAACAGTATTCTGGGAGGGGGAGATTGAAACTGATATTAGAGAATTTTCTGAAGTCATGGAAATGTTTTATTTCATCATAAAGGTATAGGTTACACCGTAGCATACATTTGTTAAAATTGTACATATTAGGCATGGCACAGTAGCTCACACCTGTAATCCTAGCACTTTGGGAGGCTGAGGTGGTGGATTGCTTGAGCTCAGGCGTTCAAGACCAGCCTAGGCAACATTGTGAAACCCCATCTCTACAAAAATACAAAAATTAGCTGGGTGCGGTGGTGTGCACCTGTAATCCCAGTTACTCGGGAGGCTGAGGCACAAGAATCGCTTGAACCCAGGAGGCAGAGGTTGCAGTGAGCTGAGATAGCACCATTCCACTCCAGCCTGGGCAACAGAGTGAGACTCTGTCTCAAAAAAAAATTCACTGTTTAAAGCAAATAATAATATATTGTAAAATTTATGACATAGAATTTTACTTCAAAAAACGATAAAAAGGCCTGGCGCGGTGGCTCAAGCCTGTAATCCCAGCACTTTGGGAGGCCGAGG